>NC_140211.1:54670343-54952843 GCF_951802725.1 Rutilus rutilus | reverse complement strand
ATCAAAAATATAGAAAAAACTGTATAATATTGTTTTAATATGTTTTTTTTTAAATATATGTTCTTAAAACTAGTTTTAAGAACAGCTTAATATAGCTTAATAATTTTGTGGAAAGCATGACATTTTTTTTTTAGGATTCTTTGAAAATAAAGTTTAAAAGAACAGCATTTGAAATATACAAATGTTGTAACAATGTAAAAGTCTTTACTGTCATATTTTATCATTTTAATGCATCCTTACTGAATAAAAGCTTAACTAACCCCAAAGTTTTGAACGATATAGTGTCAAAATGTATATTATTAGTAGCCTATTTATTCATTTTAGTTTGAGATGGCACAGTGCAATTCTTTAACACTTGAATCTATCAATTGTTTTTTGCCTTTTTCTAAAATTTGCTTTAAATTTGCATTCGGTTTCACAGAATGACTCCTACAGTAAATGGAGTCTCACATTGGGCAGCAGTTACACAAAGCTGACACAAAAAGTTCGTTTTAAAAACTTCCTTATACATTTTTGGGCTGTTTTCAGGGGTGGTGTAGTGGTTTCACTACCGGATTCTGTGGTAAATACTTGGAGCCGTTCCCCAGTCTGAGCAGTGTGAGTTCCTGACCCAGACTCTGTGAGCCCACGCAAAGAGGCACTGTTTTTCACATCGGGGAAAGTCAAGTTCTTCTCTTTGTGTGTGTTTGAGCATGTGTGCAGTCTGCTTACAGCTGTGACTTTATGACTCATGATTGCCTGGGCAATGTAAACAAATCATACAGTGGCATTACATTACCAGGACTTCTGTTCCGCTAGAGTTATAGTCCATTTCGCCATCCTTAAATGATTTTATTCTCGTACAGGCTTGAGTCCAGGCTTCCCTCCTGGTGGTCTGCTTCAGTCGAGCGAGCAGCTTTCTCTAAGTGGTGTGATGTCTAATTGAGCGAACTGCTCAAGCAAACTGTGATCACATTGTGTGCTAGAAGTGTGTCTGGGTTCAAGTTATTGGTCCTGCCGTGAGGTGGTCTCTGTTCCTCTGGGCTTCGTGTAAAGTGACTGTTGGTTCAACACATACCGTGGCTTTCACCACGAAGTTTCATCTAGCAGATCATCCCGCCAGTTCCTATCCTGCAGACTTTTCCATGATTTAAAAGAGGCTGAACCATCCTGAAGTGGCAGCGGTGTGAAGGGATTTTGCAGCTGGCATTGG
This sequence comes from Rutilus rutilus, assembly GCF_951802725.1. Lineage (NCBI taxonomy): Eukaryota > Metazoa > Chordata > Actinopteri > Cypriniformes > Leuciscidae > Rutilus > Rutilus rutilus. The sequence continues at coordinate 54,951,651 of NC_140211.1, read as the reverse complement.
CCTGGCCTTGTACAGTGATTGGCTGGATTTTTATCAAAGGATGTTCTTTCATCACTCTGGAGATTTAATGTTCTCAGTTATAATTCATTTTAGTATTACGTTTGTCTCAGATTGTATTGTAAAACACTTTTGCTGCCATTGAGGTGGATACGGGTAAGGTTAGGGACAGGTTTGGTTGAATGGGAAGGTGGGTCAAAAAGTCTAATTACAAATGTAATTACATAAATTAATTACAGCTGTAATTACATGCAGGTATTTTCAAAATATAAGTACAATGTAAAAACATGTATGTACACAATAAGTCCATTGTATTAAATTATTAATTTCAATGTTAGTACATAGTAGTTAAAACCACTTAATATAAAGTGGGACCCAGATATTTGTACTCAATTTGATTTAATTGACTAAATCAATAAAACTTTTTGTTTTTAAACTTTATTATGTTTCTGATTTTGAGCGCCCACTGATGGACCTGAAACACGCCACGCTGACTCATCAGGAAACTTCACCTCTGGACTTCTGCTCTGCTCAGTTTCAGGGTGGGAATGAGCAGAAACAAAAGAGTGATCGTTGTGTTCATATCTGCTCTGACTGATGGAGCATTTCATTAGTCTGTGGGGATGGTAAATCTTCTCCCCGCAGTGCTTGCATGCCTCTGTGTCTGTTCTGAATAGGCTGCCTTTGTTCAGTCTGTGGTTTTTAGTTAAGGTAAAGTCAAACAGAGACGGTGCACCTGGCCTGTCAGTCTGTGCTGGTGGTAACTGGTCCATCCAGTATAACAGATGAAAGCATCAATATACAGTAGGACTGTGTGTGTGTTATTGAGTAACAGAGTTGAAAGTATCAGTAGAAATTGTGTATTTTTTAAAGGGGTGGTTGGTTATGATTTCACTTTTCTAACTTTAGTTAGTGTGTAATGTTGCTGTTTGAGCATAAACAACATCTGCAAAGTTACAACGCTCAAAGTTCAAAGCAAAGGGAGATATTTGCTTTTAAAGAAATCGCTTTTTAAGGACTACAACAAACGGCTGGTAGAGACTACACGACATTCCTCCCAGGTTGGTGACATCACTAACCCTAAAATTTACATAAACCCTGGCCCCGGGACCGCGATTTATAGATTATCAAGACAGAATATGCTAATCAATGAGTGGAAGATAACTGCACATAAGCTACATAAATTCATCAACTAACCATTCAGAAATGTCCTGTTGCTTCTACATGTTGTCACTTCTTCTTGAGTCTCTCCATCATTGTCTGAATCCGGTTTGAACATAAAAGGCTAAAAGTTTTAGAAATGTTCAGTGCATGTCTGTGTGAGGTAAAAGGACACAAGCTGTTGAAGCTCCGCCCCCTGTGCCGGAAGCAGCAGTCCATTTGCATTTAAAGGAACAGACACAAAACGGTGCGTTTTTGCTCACCCTCAAAAAGTGACAATTTTAACATGCTTTATAAAAATATCTGTGGGGTATTTTGAGCTAAAACTTCACATACACACTCTGGGGACATCAGAGACTTATTTTACATCTTGTGAAAAGGGCATTATACCACCCCTTTAAGAAACCAAATTGCAGGTATCAAAGGAGTGTGTCTGTATATTTGTGAGTAACAGGGTTGAAATGATAAATAGGACTGTGAGTACTTTTGAGTAACAGATATTAACCTCATACCTGAATCACTGATGAATAACAGATTTTACATTCAGGTATTTAATACTTGCTCTTACTATAACACTTTCTGTGTATGCATTTCCCCCAACCCAACACTTTCTGCACCACTGCTACACACTGCTGTTGATACTTTCAGCCCTGTTACTCCCAACAAAACACATTTCTGTCGATACTTACAATCTTGTCACGTTAAAAAACACAGTTTCTATTGATACTTTCATCTCTGTTACTCAAAAGCACACACAGTCCTATTGATAATTTCCTGTTACTCACAAATATGCAGACATGCTCCTTTAATACCTCCAATTTGGTTTGTAAAAAATACACAATTTCTAATTTGATACTTTCAACTCTGTTACACAGTCCTGTTGGTGCATTATGTCCTGTTATTAAGAAATACACATTTACAATACATAGCCATATAAATGAGATGACTCTTATTGTATTAGTCAAAGCTGATTAACATTTGTTCACATTTTAAGAATAAAATTACTCTATGAATCATTTAATCTTTTTTGCTGTCTCCAGTGGATGTCAGATTAAGACTTCTGCACTTCATTTAGTGTGATTTATAAGCTGTTTTCCTCATTGGGGACCAGAAAATGTCCCCATAAGATAAAAATGTACTGGTATTACTATCCTTGTGGGGACATTTGATCCCCATAACATAGGGAATAGGGAATACCACACACACACACACACACACACACACACACACACACACACACACACACACACACACACACACACACACACACACACACACACACACACACACACACACACACACACACACTCTTTATGAGGACATTCATTGACACAATGCAATCTCTAGCCGCTTACCCTAACGTTACTCATCACAACTAAGTGCCTAACCCGAACCCTGACCCTAAACCTACCCTTAACCTAATTATAACCTTATCCCTAAAACCAAGTCTTGACCCTCAAACAGGACTTTAAAGGGCTCTCAGTAAGGGAGGACCGGCCAAAATGTCCTCACCTTACTCTCTTGGTCCTCCCTCCAATGGTCTAAAACTCAAACTGGTCCTCACAAAGATAGTTGTACAAGTACACACACACACACACACACACACACACACACACACACACACACACACACACACACACACACACACACACACACACACACACACACACACACACACACACACACACACACACACACACACATTTTCTAGCCCCTCCCCCTCCCCTTCACAGAGAACTTTCTGAATTGTTAGATAAAAAAAAACATCATTAGTATGATTTATAAGCTGTTTTCCTCATGGGGACCAAACATTTTTCCCACAAGGCCAAAGATTACTGCCATTACTATCCTTGTGAGGACATTTGATCCTCACAATGAAGGGTTTACCTGGTACACACACTCACACACACACAAACACAAAGCATAGAATAAAAAAAGCTGTCTTACTTTTTATTAATGGAAGCTGAATGCCTTTTAATGACATTTTCGGTGCTTCTAGCAAGCTGGGATCTGTAAATAGCCACCACTGACACAGCACCAGGGACACACAGACATCGAGGTCTATAAAAACATGATAAGCTCCAGGATCAGGAGGGGCTGAAACCCGAGTGTATCACAATATTGATCACATCACAGGCTGAGAGTCTTTGCTGTACACACACTGTGACAGGAAGCATTCGCTGCCCTCACTATTGCTTCCTTATTTTGAGGTCAATCACCCATCCTGAAGTCGTGTTTCACTGCGTGCGTGGGAAATCAAAGGAGGGGTAGGAAATGAAAAGATCAAGAAGAAATAGGTTACATTGTACCATCTGGACTAAAAATGAGCTAAAGCTTTGCATGAGTGCTAGTCTAAGACGTGGCTTTCTTCTGTGACTCAAGAATAGATTTGTGTGAAGATCATCTCTCCACATAAAAAGTGGTCTTTCATCACCAAACCAGAGGGAATGAAGTCATACCCACAGCAGGCATTCCCAGACACGTCCTAGAACCTGACGTCTTGACTTCTCGCATCTGTACAAGCCTGATGCATGAATCATGCCCTTGATATGACAGAACGGCAATTATGATTTAATGTTGATGAAATCACACACGCGCCTCCAGTTATTGCCACTGTTGTTTGGATAAACATATGCATTAGGGCTTCATTTTCTTTCAGCTTGTTTGCTAAGATTTTCTCTTTCAAGGATAATTCCTGAAAGAGTGGGCAAGAGCTGTTTGCTCACTGTCGAGTAAAATAGGCTCCTTGAGTTTAAGAATAATGCTCACGGTATTGAAAAAAGCACAAAGGTCTAATAGAGGAAGAAATATCGTAGACATCTTTATTTCCTTCTTGTGTGGAATTTGAAAGGCAGTGAAAACAAAATCATCCCCCCTTTGTCCCGTACTTCCTCTGTTTTAAATGAAACAGTTCATTTATTTTTTATTATTATTCATTTTCTTGAATAATAATAGAAAAAATATGAAAGTAATAATATTAATTATATGTATATATATATATATATATATATATATATATGTATAGATATAAATTATATATATATATATATATATATATATATATATATATATATATATATATATATATTATTACTTTCATTTATTTAATAAAAAAAAATTTGGTTGATTAAGTTGGGGTAAAACCAAAATATGTTGTTACAATTTTTTTTCTTTTTTTTTTTCTGACTGATGTTTATGTTCAAAAAAAGAAAAAAGAAAGATACAAAGAAAATAGTGCCCTTGGTTAAATTCTTGCCCTGCTAATTCTCTCAATCTCTAAATGTACCTTTCAGTGCTTGATAATTGGAGGCGGCCCGTGCGGCGTGCGGACCGCCATCGAGTTAGCTCTCCTCGGAGCCAAAGTGGTGGTGATAGAGAAGAGAGATACGTTCTCCAGGAACAACGTCCTGCATCTTTGGCCCTACACCATTCATGACCTCAGGGGTTTAGGAGCCAAGAAATTCTATGGAAAGTTCTGTGCTGGAGCGATAGACCACATCAGTGAGTCCTGAACCAACTTCTCAATCTCTGTGCTCATTTAATCAAATTATAAGCAACCTATCAAAACTTCCTTGTTTAAAGCAGAAGTCATTTTTAGTTCTCCTTTTCATGTTTTGACAGCCCTTCCTTTATCTACACATGCAGTAAATGGGACTATTGTGTAAAGTTTTTTTTTTACGGAGAAATAACATTATACTGTTAATGCTAATAGATAGATGATTTGAAGAACAACTCAGCAAGGTTATTGTAGTTAAAGGGATAGTTCTCCCCAAAATGAAAATTCTGTCTTGATTTCTCACTCTGATGTCTTTCCAAGACGTTCTTTTCATCAACACAAATGAGGATCTTTTTAATGAAATCTGAGAGATTTCTGTCCCTCCTTTGACAGCTACGCAACTACTACTTTAACACTTCAAAAAGTTCATAAAGAGATCGTAAAACTAATCCATATGAATCAGGCCAAATTTTCTGAAGAGACTCAATCACTTAATATGATGAACAGATTGAATTTAGGTTGGTCATTGGCAACCGATGTGTGCGTTGAAGAACGTTTAATGTGAATAAAAGCTTAAATTCAATCTGTTCATAGTTTCGTGTTCGTGTCTCTTCAGAAAATTTGGACTAAATTTTTCAGTTCATTTGGATTAGTTTTACAATCTCTTTATAAACTTTTTGAAGTGTTAAAGTGGTAGTTGTGTAGCTGTCAATGGAGGGACAGAAAGCTCTCAGATTTCATCAAAAAGATCTTCATTTGTGTTTCAAGATGAAAGAAAGTCTTATGGGTTTGGAACGACATGAGGATGAGTAAATGATGACATCTTTGGGTGAACTATCCCTTTAACTAAAAATATTTAATACAGTTTTGTTAACTGAAAAAAAGCTAAAATAAAATATAAATATTAGATGAAAAAATAAGCTAAAACGTAAATAAAAATACATTAAACCTAAATAGTAACATTTAAAATAATGATAAAAAAAATGAAAAAGCATGAACATCAATAGACTTAACAGCATATTAAACATATTTAATCAATGAACAACATAGTTGTACTCATTCTCACTTTCACTCAAATGCAAAATATATAGTTTTCTTTTTCTTTTTCTGAAATATAAACGAAGAGAAGAATATCCAGGCTTCTTTTTCCACACAGTGAAAGTGGATGATGACCAGTGGTTGTCAAGTCTTACCTTTCATTTCTTTCCTCACGCAAAGCTATCGAATGGCATTTTTCGTGATTTAGAATACAGCACATACTGTAAGTCATATGAAATACTTTTATGTTGCTTTTTGTCCTTTTAAGACTTTGACAGCCCCAGTCATAATCAATTTTCACTGTATGGAACAGAGACGATGATAGAATGTCCATTTTGGGATGGATCTCTAAGATGATGATATTTCTGTTCTCACATCTGTTAGTTTTACTGGTCTGTGTTTTTGTAAGCGATGCCGTGTTAGCGTGCCTGTGAGGCTAATGGTTCTTGCTCTGGCTGGGTTTGGCAGGCATTCGGCAGCTCCAGCTCATGCTCCTGAAGATTGCTCTGCTTCTCGGTGTGGAGTTTCACGTTAATGTGGAGTTCGTCAAGCTGGTGGAGCCTCCCGAGGACCAGGAGAATGAGGGTGAGTCTGAGGGCCCCCAGATCCAGACCAAACGTTCTCACGACTAGCAGTCAGGCGTTCAGAGCCAATCGAAAGTTTGGACACACCCTACTCATTGTTTATGACTGTTGCTTCACACATTCTAGAAAAGTCGTCAAAACTATAAAATAGCATAAATGGAAGTATGGGAATATTATGCAGCCATCCAGAAATGTTTTAACAAAGTTATTTAATGTTTTAGCTTCTTCAGGGTAGCTGCCCTTGGTCTGGATCAAATGTTTTAAAACTTTATGTCACAGACCTAAATATGATGATCCTCTTGTAAAACTGAAAAATTATATATATATAGTACATACATATATATAGTATATAAATATTTTTAACACATTAAACTGAAAAAAAAAAAAATCTAATATAATATATATATATATATATGTGACCCCGGACCACAAAACCAGTCACATGGGTAAATTTTATGAAATTGAGATTTATACATCATATGAAAGCTGGATAAATAAGCTTTCAATTGATGTATGGTTTGTTAGAATATGAAAATCTGGAATCTGAGGGTGCAAAAAGAGTCGAAACATTGGGAAAATCGCCTTTAAAGTTGTCCATTTATGTGCATTCACTCACAAAAAGACATGTTTTATATATTTACAGTAGGAAATATACAAAATATCTTCATGGAACATAATCTTTACTTAATAGCCTAATGATTTTTGGCATAAAAGAAAAATCAATAATTTTGACCCCTACAATGTGTTGTTGGCTATTGCCACAAATTTACCCGTGCGACATGTGACTGGTTTTGTGATCCAGGGTCACACACACACACACACACACACATATATATATATATGCCCCAAAGCCAAATACTATGTTCGGAAAGGAAATGAAGCATTCTACGGAGCCCCTAAAGGGACATGGTGATGGAAAAAAATATGAGATGGAGGAAGGAAAAAATATATTTCAATGCTTTAATATAGTTTGGTCATTTATATTGTACTGTATATAGCCTGCGGCCATCAGGGAGCCACTATCAATATGCAGGGTATTGAAATCACTTTTGAATGCACGCTCGCTTTTTACTTCTGTTTACAAATTAAAATCACGCATACTCCGTGTATAAGGAGCGGCAGTACTGACCGCAAGTTTTACAATATTAGATATTTGTCATTCACTCTCACGATCTGTTGCTCACCAAATCCTCTGAAATTGTCCTGTTAGTCATCTCTCCTTATTATCTTCACGTGATAAGTGAAATCTGATGTACTGTAATGTAACCGACTACTGCAGCAAGCCTAACTGCATTATAAATTATATATACAAATATAAAATATATCATTTTAAATATAATATAATTTTTTAGTTCGAGCGAGAATGATGGCTACATTCGTATACGTGTATAGATAAAGCCAATAAGCTCGTGGAGCGAACTTGTCAATCTGTCTTGATGGATGACAGAGGAAACTCTGACCAATAAGAGGACAGTTTTTCCTCACTTGTGACTCACATAAACACATTTTGGTACGCTTTGAAATGTTGTCTTGTGAAAGCGAACGGAACCAAGAAGAAAGTGCAACAGTGTAACGAATCAAGTCCCTGTTTCGGAACAAAGCAAACGATCTACAGGTTTGAAAATGCTTTAAAATTCAGGCATTTAAGCATTTGATTTAAAAAAGACAAGCATGTTCAAACTTTTCACTGGTGTTATAAATGCACTGACTGTTCAGTCTTTCTTATTTGTTGAATAAACGAAAAAAAGCCTGTTTCTACCCTTTGTTTGGATCACTTTCATATCCCAGAGTTTAATCAGACATCAAATGAGCTTCAGTATTTAAATGTTAATGTATTCTGGCTCTTTTGATTTTGTTGCCTCTGCATTACAGTATTTTCTTCAGAGCTGTTTTAGGTTTTAGAGCCAACCTGTCATTACCATGAAGATGAACGAATGTAGTTGCTTCCATGACAACCAAACAACACCTGCAGAGCCGTTAATGCAATTTTAATGCCCATGGAAAAGTGTTCAAATCCACATCGCTCCCCCCTCCCGCATCCAAGTAGTCATTTTATGACTCCACAGCTTGCATAACACACTCTCATTTAACTACACAGAGATCAGAGAAATGAAGAAACAATTAGTCGATCATGGTAATTAGAAACAGATCTCATAGTTCCAGGTCCTTTGTGAGGTAGCGTGTTTCCATATGTGGGCGCTTCGGTCGTCTTTGGAAGAACAACAAGCTTGAGATTGGACCTCTAGACTTCTAGACCATTAGCAATCCATCTCTCTCCCTTCAGAAGCAATGACAGCACGCTGATAAAAAACAAAAGAGCTTTCTAAATTAAGAATGAGTGCTTGCTGTGACCCTGTACTGTGGCCTTGAAGTGATACTCATGATCCTGGATATAGTTCAGTTGGATCTTGTATTCGTTAGACAGTCCTGGTTTATTTGCCCTTAAGTTGTACTCTGAACATGTGACATTGATGGTTGGCTTTTATTAATAATAGCTGAATGGCTTGCTGTGACTTTATGTTTTTGGAATGCATAGTGTTCTAGGCAGAATTGCATAATGCTTACATGAATAACATTACCTAGTCTTGTTGAAATATGTAGCTGTTAGAAAAAAACCTGTTTCCATTTAGCAGATTATTTTTATTTAAAACAACCTACGGTTCACTTACATCGAGAAACGGTCCCTCAGAAGTGAACTTGGATGAAGTGTTTTGAAATATTTTCATATTTGTATTTATTGTGCTGTTGCTCCACCCAGCTCCTGTCCTCCCCTGAGGAAAAAAATATTGCTCAGATGTTTCTCTTTCACAGCTTGGGAGACTTCCCAATTCCCAACTCTCAGATGCTTCTTCCAAAGTTCTTTGGGTGAAATAAAAATAGAAACAAATAAATCAATTGTTGGTATGCGGTAAGAGTATAGAGCTGTACAATGAATGTGGATAGCGGCTCAGATAATGAGAAATGTTTGAGATTTCATGTTTAAGATTCAGACTTTTGCAGACACTGACATCTTTCCAAACTCTATCAAAGTTTGAGACATTGTTGAGATCTCCTCTGAAACTCAAGAGGAAACACGTGGAGATTATATATCTGAAAAGCGTGACACGTTGCTCTTCATTTGACCTCATTGCACTCTAGGAATTATTAAGGAGATATAATGAAAATTAGCCCATACTCACCCTCAAGCCATCCTAGGTGTATATGACTTTCTTCTTTCAGACGAATACAATCAGAGTTATATTAATGAACACCCTGACGCTTCCGAGCTTTACAATGGCAGTGGATTGCAACCATCAGATTGAAGCTCAAAAAAGTGCGTCTATCCATCATAAAATTGCTCCACATGGCTCTGGGGGGTTTAATAAAGCCCTTCTGAAGCGAAGTGATGAGTTTGTGTAAGAAAAATATTCATATTTAACACACTACAAAGTAAAATTCTAGCTCGTTATCAAACGGCCATACGTCTACTTACGCCTAAAGCGCAACTTATGGCATCAGAAGTAGCGTAGTGCGTCATGGCGTAGCGTAAATATCAGCAGTACGTCGCATTACTCGCATATGTTGCGCTTATACCTTAGTGGCATCCGTATGTTTGCTTGAATTGAAGCTAGTTATTTTACTTTATAAAGTTTTAAATAAGATTTTCTTTTTGTATTTGTATGAAAGAAGAAAGTCATATGGCTTGAGGGGTGAGTAAATCATGGGCTAATTTTCATTTTAAAGTGAACTACTCCTTTAAGGACACCTTCATTTGTGATTTGTCATTTGCATTTCTCACGCCGAATGAAAGTGTATGTTTCTGCAGGGCCGGGCTGGAGGGCAGAGATCCGGCCTGCGGATCATCCCGTGGCCGACTTCGACTTTGATGTGGTGGTGGGAGCCGATGGGAGACGAAACTCTTTAGAAGGTATGAACTCAGATGACTGAGGATGATGGAGTTGCTGCTCAGTTGCAAAAAAAAAAACGGTTCAGATTTGAAATACTGAATTACATATATTATGTCCACTAAAATAAACACACATGCTCTGTTTGCACAGTAACTAAGAGGCTATAATAATCTTTGCTCTATGATTACAAACTGTTCTGGCAGTAACTAAAATTGTGCCTACCTAAAATATGAGAGCATGTACATTAAAATAGCATGTCATGTGGTCTAATAGCACACTCAACAAGTCACACAATTTGAGGTATCCTTCACATCTGCAGCACAAACGGTGCAGGATGGATTACGTACCGAAGTTTAACTCTTTCTCAAATCTCTAATGCTAAACACAAGCAAAACTGGTGCTAGCCTTATCCTTAAGCAGCATTAATAAAACTTCTTCAGCCTCTCGTTGTCACGCTTCTCCTATCTCAGCCGCTCTTAAAATTTGGCCTGTACTCTTGGCTGATGTCCCGAGAATGGATTGTTTCATCCAAGAAGGTTATTAAACCATAAAATCGAGTTGTGCTGTGAAAAGCGATACTGCATGATGTCACCAGCCGCCCGGCCGGTTACAAATGAGTTCAGCGAATCAGCATGTGCTCTTGAGGAGCTCTCAGGGTTTTTGAACGCTTTTCAGTTGATGATGTGTGTCCGTTGGACTCTGTTTTCCAGGTTCGTCATCTTTGCGCTTATCCCTAATCAGATGCTTTTTCCAAAAAAGGGCATTTGTGGGGCCCTCCAAACTATGAGATGTTAGCTCACTGCCCAATTATGAGTAACCTTAGGGAAAAAGAACCCAAGCTTGTTTTGGACATTACGTGAGCTAGTTCAGGACATCTAGGGAATGTTAAATTTATCCCAATCTGAGGCAGAGCAGCGGTCAGACGAAAACAGCTACATTTGGAGAGAGTAACGCAGATGATGAAGAGGAGAGTTGATGTCTTAGCAAGTTAACAACATGGCAGTAATGGAACAGTTCTGGCTCTTAATCAAATGTGTTTCGGTTCGTAGAGGAGCCCTTAGACTCTCATACTGTACATCATTTTGCTGGATGAGAAACTACAGCCAAGTCAACCCACTCAACAGCTATGAAAGTGAACAGCTTGTGCCATTTTTGTCAAGTTTGCCAGAAAGGCTTATTTGCCATTAGTGTTTAGTTCTAATTAAAAGCCACTTTAAGTTCCTTCCACTTTCATAACTGAGCATCTAATGCCCTGTACACATTGTATGATTTTGGGCTGTCCCAGACGAAAGATGACCATCGTGGCGATTTTTGTGGTCGCATTTATAAACGGTGGTCCTACGTCGTACAGTGAGAGGTTCAAATATGGCCTTCATCACGTTCTTGCGACCAAAGATGGCCTTCAATAACTTTCAGTGTCAGAAATTTAGCATGATCATCTCACAGTGTGTTTGCTGCTACGACCTACTAGCCAATAAAAATGAAATGGTGAATTGATCAACTTGACATGGCGGCAAAACTTGAGCTCCTCAAGCTCCATTTGCAAAATTGGTATGTTAAGATGGCCTCTTTTCCCTAGCCAAGACCGCATCCATATTCTCCTCTTACGCTTCCTCCTCTTTTTCAGCACACATAAAAACCACAATCGCCAAACCACTAGCACATGCTGATGACGTTTTATTCTTGCGTCGTAGCCTACGATTCAATAGGTGTCACCATCATCGTACAGTCTACATTAATGTCGTACCCAAGTTTATAAGATTCGTGTCGTACAGTGTGATTTGTAATGATCTATAAGATCAATAAGGATTGACGAAATCGCACAGTCTGTAGCAGGCATAACACTTCCTAACAAGGCACTTTTATTGAAAGCTATCTCTTCCTAGTGACGAGTGACGAGTAACGAAACAGTTTGTGGATCTCGTGGGTTTTTGCCTTCCATTTTGTTTCTGCACGCCAAGTGTCTTAAAGGGATGGTTCAGAGTAAAATCAACCTAGGGTCATTTGCATCATGACCTCGAGCCAAACACCCCCCAGAAGCCTTTTTTCCCCTTGGTCGAACATTATTAAAGTTAGAGCTTATTTAGAGATGCCCAGAATAATGCCCAGAATGGTACCAAACTTCTACAGTAGTACAAATAGGTTCTGTACTCATAAAACGAGGCATTGGAGAGTTTGTAAGTACATCAGGAGTTTATTTAAATAACACTTGCCTGACAGCTCATGCTACCGCTAACCCGGACGTCGAGGTCACTTCCGTGATTTGGGAAAAGCACGTAAAAGTCCTGGCAGAAAGCGATGCATAAGGATGTAGTGTAAGGGAAAAAGGCTTCTGGGGGGAGGTGTTTGACTTGATGTCATGGTGCAAAGGACACTAGGTTGATTTTACTCCGAACCATCCCTTTAAGAAATCACCATTTATACAAAAATGCCAAAGAGCTTTAAAAGCCACAGATGAATATAATAGGCATTTGCAGATGGAGAGATTTACTTCACAGACTCTGCCATATAGCGGTGTAATGATTAAAAAGATAGTTCACCCAAAAATGAAAATTGTTCATGACCATGTCACCAAATCTCCATTCCACCTGTCCATGTGCATTAGAGAAAATGCTGTCCTCACTTTAGAAGGTGTTTTCAAATACCTAAAACGCTGCTAATGTGTGCAGGGAGGCCAAAATGTATTTGTGTGGGTGGGGCTACGGCCACTGTGAAATCTCATTGGTCTAAAATTCTGCTGTTCAAATCTGTTCATTAAACATCAAATATCTTCAAGTCAAATCTAGTGTTATTTTAGTGTCATTGATATACTGTTATATTTTTGGTTAATATGTTGAATTAGATTTCAGTTTCACATTTTTAATGTTTAATTTAAAGTTTTAGTTTTAGTAAAAATTTTGAGTAATTTCATTGTTGATTTTTATTTTTTTTAACTAATAGCTTTTAGTTATTTTAGTACTTCAACTTAAACTAAAAAATAAGAAATGTCGAACTAGCTGAAATAAATCAGTTTAAGTTTAAGTTTTTTTGTATTTTATTTCAGTTAATGTTTATTTAAGTTAATGAAAGTAATGTTTTTTACCAGTATGGTTTTAGTTTTTGGTTTAGTAAATGATAATAACCCTGGTCAAGCCAAATCAGATTTATTTATATACAGTAGCACTTTCAAAGCAGCTTTACATTAGTAAACAGGAAAATAACAGGGATAATGTTAAATCAATTATAAAACAAATTGGATTTCAGCAATAAAGCAGGTCTACAGAAGACAATAGTGTAATTATTCAGCTCAAGTCAGTTTTCAGTGTTGATTCGATTCAGTGCAGTTAGTGTCAGTGCAGTAAAATCAATAATATTACAGAATATAAATTGTCTTTTAAACCCCCTTGTGCTTTAAACCCTAACATATCTGGGCAGTATTTGAAGTGGACAGGCAAACCGTTTGTCCCTGGAAACCTGTCTCATTGTAGTTGGTTAGGTTGAGTGTCTTTGAGCCTAAAATAATGGGCTTGTGATACTGGCAGAGTGGCACATTTTCATTTCCATTTGTCAAACAGGAACATTATTGCTTTAGAAATGTTGATACATTGTAGGAGCCGGAGGGACATTATGTAAGGACCAGAACATCACTTTTTCCCCTTCCTCTCTTTCTCAGGGTTCAGGAGGAAGGAATTTCGTGGCAAACTGGCCATCGCCATAACGGCAAACTTCATCAACAGAAACACCACCGCTGAGGCAAAGGTTGAGGAGATAAGTGGAGTTGCCTTCATCTTCAACCAGAAATTCTTTCTAGATCTCAAACAGGAAACCGGTGAGCAAAATACGACACATTAGCCACTAAAAATACAGCATTTTACTCTGTACTAGGCATCCAGCTCCATGGATAATAAAGAAATATCTCCCAACCATCTCAGCTATGAACTTTCACCTCATCCTGGTATTTCCATGTTTTCCGTTAGCGTGTCAGTGTTATCTGCTGTGAGGAGCGGCCATATATCAGTTATCATCCCCTTGCTCTGATTTGTCACGTAAATGTTTATCCTCCAGGGGATTATGGGCTTCCTCCCTCCAAAAACATACATATGCTTTGTGTACCTGTCGTGACTCGCACCCCTTTGAAACTGAATTCCTTTAAAATCCTGTCTTAAACTCACACTGACCTCAAAAGACTGTCATATTACAGGCAAGAAAATGTTACAGGTGAAAATCTCCTCATGCGAGACCACGATTTTGTCTCTTTCGCAGGGATTGATCTAGAGAACATCGTTTACTACAAAGACAACACACACTACTTTGTCATGACAGCTAAGAAGCAGAGCCTGCTGGACAAGGGTGTCATCGTTCATGTGAGTTTGGCAAGTGTTGAGTGAACTCTCCAAAAACACATCAATAGCTATGTTTCCATCCACCTATTTTTATGCCAATATTTGGGATATCGCATAAAAAACACTGGATGGAAACACGAAGATGTGCATAAATGTGCATAAAAAACAGATGCGCTCAATTGAGGCACATCATATTTATCTGATAAGAAGATGGAAACACATTTATTAAATAAATACCTTAATGTACAACAAAAAACTTTGCCTCAACAGAGGATGTGATTGGATAAACTGGACTAACCAGTGGACCAATCGCATTGCACAACATCTCAAATGTTGGTTTGGTCTTTCTGAAATGCCTGAGCCAATGTCTGTCATCAAAATTGTTGGGTATAATGACCACACAGAATTGTGCCTCTGAACGTTAGATAATATGACAGCGCTTATTGCGTCTCATCGGTTGCTCGCTCTGAGGTGCAAGTAGTTTATGATGTATGAAAAAAAAGAGCCACAGTTTATTCCCCAATTGCAGCAACTTCCATTTTTATTACATATATTTTGTGGCAGTTTCCTTCGAAGTAACGATTTTGCTCTCTTGAACACCTGGGATGGAAACAGTTTTTTATTTGCAAATGTTTTATTCGATATTCCAATTTTGCGCATAAGTTAAATGAGCAACTTTGAATGGAAACATAGCTAATGAATCCAGGGGCTTGTAAACAGCTTTAAGTAACATATTTATCTGGGAAAGAAACACACAGTCACAAACGCTCTGTGTCAGTCTCAGTACTTACGCCTCATCATAGACGTACATTAGTGTTGGCACAGTCCGTGCTGATCTGATTTATTAATACAGTGAGTCAACAGTGCTAGAACTGAGTGTGTCTCTGGTCCTGAGGTCTGTACTCGACCCGAATCTACCCCAACGGGAATTAATGTTTAAAATAGAAAAAACCCATTCGAGACAGACCTGATAATATTAGGCATTTTGGCTTTGTTTTTTTAAACCTGACTAGACCCGAGTGTAAAAGAGGCAGCATCATCTGCACATTTCTACACTATATACTTAGGGTTCAATGTTTGTTAATGTTTGTGTAAATATATACACTAATGGTCAAAAGTTTTAAATCTGTAAGATTTTTTATGTTTTTAAAAGAAGTCTCTTCTGCTCACCAAGGCTGCATTAATTTGATAAAAAACAATAAAAAAAAACAGTAATATTGTGAAATATTATGACAATTTAAAATGACTGTTTTCTATTTTAATATATTTTAAAATGTAATTTATTCCTCAGATCAAAGCTGAATTTTCAGCATCATTACTCCAGTCTTCAGTGTCACATGATCCTTCAGAAATCATTCTAATATGCTGATTTTATGCTCAAGAAACATTCATTATTATGATCAATGTTGAAAACAGTTGTGTACAATTTTTTTTCAGAATTCTTTGATGAATAGAAAGTTCAAAAGAACAGCATTTATTTAAAATAGAATATTTTCTAACATTATAAATGTCTTTACTGTAACTTTTGATCAGTTTAAACGACTTTCATTTCCTACGTATTTCTGCATGTTGGTCACACTACATGACACATTTTTTTGTTGTTGAAATTTTAACAAAATTGCTTCTATACTTATGAAGATTATGCCACACAAATGTAATCCTTATATTGAGGTGTAAATCATACATACTGTATATTTGAATTTATTTTGAAAAATAGATCCATGGAAAAAAATACTATTATGTTACATGTGTGCTTCAGGAGTAAACTGTAAACTCTCTCAGGGCTGGCTCTATTGTTTTATATTGTTGTATGAAATAATCACTTTTCATGATTGAATTTTTCATATTTCATTATGGGTTGTTTTTTTTCTCAGAATACTGTATTTCACTATTGCACATGTCAGAAGTAAAATGCACCATGAATGTCATTTCATGTTGACTTTATATCAGTTACGAATGAGCTATCACAGCTCGCTTACACATTGTGTTTGGTGTAGTAACCTCATTTTTTGCATTCGCCAGGATTATATCGACACTGAGGCGCTGCTGAACAGCGAGAATGTGAATCAAGAGGCTTTGCTGGCGTATGCTCGAGAGGCAGCCGACTACGCCACGCACTACCAGCTGCCCACGCTGGACTACGCCATCAACCACTGCGGGCAGCCTGATGTGGCCATGTTCGACTTCACCAGCATGTACGCCTCGGAAAACGCCGCTCTGGTCAGGGAGAGGTTTGGTCATAGTGTGCTGGTGGCACTAGTGGGAGACAGCCTTCTAGAGGTGAGGAGATTACACTACTGTGCAGTTATGACTACATAATCATCACCATTCTTGTGCTTGTATGATTATTACGTTAGATTCTGATGTGTTTGTGGTTGTCTGTGTAACTGTAGCCCTTCTGGCCTATGGGGACAGGCTGTGCCCGCGGGTTCCTGGCAGCCTTTGACACGGCTTGGATGGTAAAAAGTTGGGCGCAGGGTAGAAATCCACTCGAGGTGCTGGCAGAGAGGTCAGTGAAGGTCAAAATTCACATGCGCAAACAATAAATGCACAGACAATCACATACAGCTCCAGATGAACACTGAAACGTAGTGTTACGATACCATTAATAGCTTGTTTATGTAATTGCTTCGTTGTTGTTTTTCTAGGGAGAGTCTGTACCGATTGCTACCTCAGACAAAACCTGAAAACATTGGCAAAAACTTTGATTTGTACACCATAGATCCAGGAACACGCTATCCAAACCTTAATTCAAACTGTGTGAGGCCACACCAGGTGAGATGGCATTTCTATTTGTGCACAATAAACTATTACTAAAAGAAATCACTGCAATTCACAAGCTCAAGTGACTTATTGCTTTTATAAAACTCCTATGACAATCACCATAAATAAACTAATACACTATACCTGTTAAAAGTTTGTAAAATGTTTTTTAAAGAAGTATCTTGTGCTCACCAAGGCTGTATTTAATTGATTAAAAATACAGTAATAACGGTAGTATTGTGAAATATTATTACAATTTAAAAGAACTGTTTTCTCTTTTAATATATTTAAAAAATGTCATTTATTCCTGTGATGTAAAGCTGAATTTCCAGCATCATTACTTCAGTCTTCAGTGTCACATGATGCTTCAGAAATCTTTATGATATGCTGATTTGCTGCTCAAGAAACATTTATGATTATTATCAATGTTGAAAACTGTTTTTGCTGCATAATGATTAAATATAAAAAATATTTTCTTGGAAACCGGGGTAAAAAAGGAAGAAGAAAATAAACACTTTTATTCAGCAAGGATGCATTAATTTGATCAAAAGTGACAGTAAATACATTTGTGTTACAAAATATTTATATTTAAAATAATTGCTGTTCTTTTAAATTTTCTGTTCATCGAGGAATCCTGAAAAATCTATTTCAAGGTTTCCACAAATATATTAAGCAGCATTTATAAGAAGAAGAGTCAATATTAATAATTGAGCACCAATAATAATTGATCATAACTGAGCAGCAAATCATCATATTAGAATGATTTCTGAAGGATCATGTGACATGCTGAAAATTCAGCTTTGATCACAGGAATAAATTATTTATGTAAATATATCAAAATAGAAAGCAATTCTTTTACGTTGTATTAGTATTTCTGAATGTTTTACCACAGCCTATTTTTTATTCAATAAATGCAGACATCTTTCAAAAACATTTTATTATTATTATTCCAAATTTTTAATCAGTAGCGTATATACTGTAAACACAACAGATCAATAATATAGTTGCCAAGCTCATAGTACAGTAAAAGACAAAGTTGCTTTGCAACCACAAATGCCTATAGACCACTGAATGGTATACATATTACAAACATTTAACCTATTATTATTATTATTAATAAATTAAACCATTTGTTGTACACAGGTTTCTTTTCCGGTTTTTATGCTGTCACTGTTTTATGAAAGCAATAACCTCCTTGAAGCTGTTATAGTGATTTTACCATGTGCCATTTTTTTTTTTTTTAACATGGCTCATCTAATGAGAATCATTTACTCTCATTGAAATGATCTCTCATTACTGTTTATTTTTCTCCTTTGCAGGTCCGCAACAACTATATCTGTGGAGAGATGAAGTCGTGCTCTCTGGAACGGGCCGCCACGATACGCCGTCCTGTCAACTTGGCCAGGCGAGGTCAGAAGAACCGTCTAATCAGTCTAACACGTATCTATAATTATCCCCTGCTCTTTTACTTTTGAGTGGAGCGTCCAGTTCCTCAAGAGTTGCCGCCAGGCTAGGACTGTATATGAGGGCTGAGACTTGCATGCGATAATCACAGACACTGAGAAAAGGCGACGTGTTTACAGCATTCCTGCATCCAGCAGATACAGTAACAGCCAGCTCCTGTTTTAGGAACGTTCTCAACGTTCTGCACTCCTCCCAACATGTGGCAGGTTCAGGGGGAAGCAGAATTTATTTCTGCTGAGGGAATTCGATCCAGACTGGGATTTGTTATTACCAGCAGAGCCAAAGTGAGAAGAGTACTACCCTAGACAAATCGGCTGTAAGGAACGCCATGCTGCCGAAGGAGTAGTTCACCCAAAAAAATGGAAATTCATTATTTACTCACCCTCATGTTGCTAGAAACTTAAAACTAGACATTTTGAAGAATGCTCATGCTGTTCCTTTCATTCATTCAGCACTTTTATCAATTTAATGCATTATTACTACTTCATACGTAGTTCGTCAGGCTCAGAGTTCACCCTTCAACTCTACTCTACCGGAAGCCAGTGATTATAGTTTATAAAGTTTTAATATGGATATTTTTCTTACAAAAACCCATCACTTCACTTCATAGGGCATTTATTAATCCACTTTATGGCTGTATGGATTACCTTTATGATGGATGGATGCACTTTTTTGGTGCATTTGGTTATTTTCGATCAAATAAATGCAGCCTTAATTGGTGAGCAAAAGAGACTTCTTTCAAAAACATTGAAAAAATCTTAATTATTCCAAACATTTAAGTGGTTTTCTGCACAGCTTCCTCTTTCCTTGGCTAAATTTGCCTCTTAAGAGGAAATGGAGCAAGAGGCCAAAACAGCAATAACACATTTCTTTAGTCTCTGTTCATGCTGCTGTTTCCTCAAATCAATCACAATAAATCCGTTCAGCTCTTGCTGTTCAACTGTGCTTGTTGGCACATGGCTTTAGTGCTCCTTAAAAACAGCTTGTTAGCTGTCAGGATGACACACTACTGTGAAACACTAATAAATAGTGTGTTGCGTAAGAGGATGATTATTCTGCTCAGAGATTAATGAGTCAAGTTCTGATACCTGACAGAGAGAAGACGTCACCTCGACTTTAAATCCAGATCAACCCTCGTATATGTGTTTGGGTTGATCAGTTTCAAAATAACATTTCCCTGTGCTTGTGTTTGTGTGTTTAACAGAGTCTGAGATCAGGCCGGGCCGGTTACTGACGTGGTGTCAGAAGCAGACGCAGGGCTACAGGGGTGTGAGTGTGACTGACCTCACTTCCTGTTGGAGCAGTGGCCTGGCTCTCTGTGCTCTCATTCATCACTTCAGACCGCAGCTCATGTGAGAGTCTTTACATTTTCACATTGTTTACAATAAAAAATCTCTATCTGATATCCTGATCGGTAGAATCCCCGGTTACACTTTATTTTAAGGTGTCCTTGTTACAGTGTAATTATACATTTAAGTACTTGGTAATATTGATTAACTACATGTACTGACCATAGGGTTTGGTTTAGGGTTAATTGCATGCAATTATGCATCATTTATAGTTATTAATGCAGCAACTACATGTAACGTGTAACACGGACACTGTAAAATAAAGTGTTACCAAATCACCTAAAGCCATCTGAATGTACCTTACCATAGTATTGTGGCAGTACTATGGTATAGTGTTGGCACAATGGTACTATATTATTACCATTATTCATATACCATGGTATTTACATGGCACTCCAAGCTATTTAAAAAAATACTGTGGCATTACCATGGTACATAATCAATGATTTTACATAGTTCCTTGTCCAAAAAAACACATACTAAATAAGGTCTTAAAAACATGGTATTACCTTGATAGCACGTCCAGAAGTAGGTGTAAAAATGTGGTATTACCACAGTGCATGTCCAAATAAACACATTACCATGAAAAAACATGGTATTACTATGGTACATGTGAAAAAAACATAATTTCATTTCTTTAGAACCGTGGTATTATATCAGTACTATATCCAGAAAAAAAAAAGAGTTACGCTTTATTTTAAGGTGTCCTTGTTACAGTATAATTATACATTTAAGTACTGAGTAATATTAATTAACATGTGCTTACTATAGGGTTAGGGTTTGTTTTAGGGTGAATTATGCATAATTTATAGTTATTACTATAGTAAATACATATATAAAACACAGTCTTACCACGGTGCCATGTACAAATAAAAACGATACGTCTTTAAAAAAAAAGAAGATGGGACCAAGTCTAAGAAAACCCATAGTATTACCATGGTACAATATCCAAAAAACATGGTATTGGTATTACAATGGAACCATGTGCAAAAATATATATAATAATCATAATATTACCATGGTACACGTACAGTACCATTTCTTAACAACAATGGTATTACATTTTGGTACTATATCCTTCCAAAAAAGGGCATGGCAAACAATGTTATTACCATACCCAGAAAAAATACATAACTAAAAATTAAACTCATAATACATGTTAATATTGCCCATTATAAAGAATGAAGATGGCAGTCCCTAGTAAAACAGTAGATTACATGACACTTTGATAATGTTCATTTGATGAGTAAAACATAAGCAATGGAATTACGTCGTAAGCACATTTCATAAATATTTGGTCTGCTTCCTGACATGGCCACAAATCCTGTTCTGTGTTGGCAACAGATCCAGTCAACGCTTGTGTGTTTATTAGCGTTTTCCTTCGCACAGCTAGTTACTATGTAATCCTAAACATAAGCCGGACATGTGAAATGCACTTTGACCTCTTTAGAGCCACTTTCCCGTCTTACAGCTTCTTACTTATTCATCAAAACAGTGACTTAAACTTGAGCGTTCTTGGCTGAGAAAGAGTTTGAACCATATGCAACATTTCACACACTTTATCAGGAGCCATTTTTCAAGTCTGTCATCTGAGATTGTCAAAAGTAGCTGAAGGAAACCAGAGAACTTTCATAACTTGCGATTGTGCTTTCATTGCACAAATGTCAAGAGGTCAGCTTGTTTAATTCAGGTCCCATGCTCTCTGTTTTTATCGTATTGTTTCCTGTAGCGATTACGACTCTCTGAATGAGCAAGACTGTGCCAGAAACCTTCAGCTGGCATTTGATGTGTCCGAGAAGGAGTTTGGCATCAAGCCGTTCATCACGGGGAAAGAGCTGGCGTCAGGACAGGAGCCGGACAAGACCAGCATGAGCACATACCTCTCCAAATTCTATGAGCTTTTCCGGGGAACGCCTCTACCTCCTTCAGGTAGAAATCTTTCACTAACAGTTTCATTAAGGATCACTGACTTTGTTTAGCATACTTGCATACTGCCATTGATGCAGAATCACAAAATATTTTTTTAAAGTCTGCATTTATTAGATCTTATTGATTTTTATTGAATAAACATACAAAAACTGATCATCCAAAAAGAGAAGACAATAATACAAACTAGAAACAAGAACATAATAATCCATTGGTGAACGGAAACTCACCAAAAACCTGACAACGCCAGACTACTGAAACACAGGGGTATATACCATATACACTGGAGAACAAGAGGCTTGACAAGGCACAGGTGTAGGTAATCAATTGTCATGCAAACAAGGGTAACTATAGAAAGAAAGGCAAACAGGAACAAACCACAGGAAGTGAACAGAGGAAACAGAGCGAACACTTCAAAATAAAAGTCCTAGAACACAGAACACACAGTTGTGACAGTAATTTATTCTGCATCATTACTCCAGTCTTCATTGTCCCATGATCCTTCAGAAATCATTCTAATATGCTGATTTCTCATTATTTATTATTGCTTGTTTAAGGTGTTTCTCTGATAAAAAATGTGTTGGAAAAAAGGCAAACTACAGCTACATCTTACTATACAAAAAAATACAAAAAAATGCACAGAAAAACAAAAAAGCTCACAAGAAAAAGCATAGGTCACACTTTAGTTTAAGGTCCAATTCTCACCATTAACTAACTGTTAACTTTGACTTTGCCTCAATAAACACCTAATTACGGCTTATTAATAGTTAACCAGAAAGCAACATAGTGTCGGCTCAGATCCGGGCCACATCTGGTACATGTGGATTCAACGTGTCCCAGATGTGGGCCGGATCTGGGCGACACTATGTTGCTGTCTGGGAATAAGGTAATTGTTAAGTTTAGGTATTGAATAGGATTAGGGATGTAGTATATGGTCATACAGAATAAGGCATTAATATGTGCTTTATAAGTGCTAATAAACAGCCAATATCCAAGTAATATGCATGCTAATAAGCAACTAGTTAATAGTGGGAGTTAATTGGATGGCACTTGCTGAATTAAATATGTAGCGTATATGACAACAATCTTGCATACTAGTATATGCAGTGTGTACTGTGTAGTATACAGTAGGCACTGTGTAGTATACAGTAGGCTTGTATTCCACTTTAAACATTGTCAAGTCAATGTCACATCGACACAGGCCACAACCTTTACCACGGTCCAAAACCTTTTACCCACTTTGAGCCAGTCTTCCACCTAGTTTGAGTTTGCATAAGGTGTGTCCATTAAGGAAACATACAGTGCTTTCATGAAAAGTCTCTAAAGAGGAGCATTTTATCTGGCCTTTCGCACTAGTGCATTTGTGTTACACAATTCCTTCAGTCACACAGTCATGCCAGGAATGCATGTCTGTCTGAGACCAGGTTTCCGCCCTACACATCACCGCACTGGAGGAGGCCAGAAATATGCCACATTATATAAAGTTAAATATGTCATACCTGCGATACAGCAGAAGCATGAGCATGTCTCATTCAAGCTGCAATGTGAAGCTTTTATTTTACAAAGAGATGCGCGTTTGGTTACAATGCTTGTTGCAGTTGTTTATTGTCAAATGTCATGCAAATTTCTGTCATG
The DNA here is from genome assembly GCF_951802725.1 of Rutilus rutilus. Lineage (NCBI taxonomy): Eukaryota > Metazoa > Chordata > Actinopteri > Cypriniformes > Leuciscidae > Rutilus > Rutilus rutilus. The sequence goes on along the minus strand of NC_140211.1, from coordinate 54,928,029 downwards.
TGGTTTATTGTAGATTCAAAGCGAGATGGTGATGCAAATAAGGAAAAATGTCCATCAGGTTCTTCCAAGCCTGTTTACAGGTCCCTAAGTTTACATCAGCCTCGTAAACGCATACCAAAGGTAGTATACAATGGGTTTGATCTATTACAAGCGCTTTTACAGTTTGTGTTTGGTGGACTTTATTTTGTTCATGCCATCAAGTTTAAAATTGCTAAAGCAGATAAAAAAATTCTTATACATTTTTTTTATTTTTTATAATGAATATTTTGAAGTCCACAAGTATGAAATATAAATGTGACTTATTGTTTCAAAACTTGCATACTGTATATTTTTTAGAGAAATTATAATTAGTCAGGCATAAAAAAATGTGATATGAAATGTGAATAATCACAATTCTAACAGCTTTGAAAGTATAATGTACTGTTCCTGTGCTTCTCAGAATGAAAAAAAGTCTGAAGACGATGATGCAATATACAAGAGAAGAAGGAAAATCAGTTACTTAGAAGAGGTCAGTATTACAGCATGATAGTTTATGGTAATGTTAAACTGAAGTTATGGGCATGGGGAACTGTAAATGATTTCTGATTGGTCAATTTCTCTTCCAGACAGCCAAATCCTTCAATCAGAGTTCTTCTTTATCCAGTGAGGGACGGGTACTGAAGGAAAACAAGGTCAAGTTTATGGCCAATCAACTTCTAGCAAAATTCGAGGACAGCACAGCAAGCTGTTCTATTCGCAGGCAGGTAAAGACCGCTTTGCATTGCATTACATTACATTATACTCACACAAAGCGGTATATACAATAGAGCACATCTCTGATGCATGATTGCCTATATTGTTGGCAAATGTAAACTGTATTATCATCCAGCTCTAATCTGCTAAATGCGACTATAAGGTGGGAAGATATTAAGATATTATAAGCATAATGATTTCTATATATTCCAAGCTGTCTGAAGCCACACAATTTATTTTTGTAACAGAATGAAATTTTATTTGCTCTTTTTCACAAACATTGAAAAGTTAATAGTTATTCAAGTCATCCGGTGAAGTTGTTTTCATATCGCAATATTAATCGCAGGAAAGAAAAAATTCCAATATTGTGCAGCCCTAGTTTTTTAAAACGACATAAAAGATGTTGGGGTTAACTATTCTTTTAAACAATGATCTCAAACTTTGGCTCTGGAGAATCACTTTACTGGGGCTGATCTGAGTATTTCTGTGTCTAGTTAATCTCTTCTTTCTCTTTTCTTCTTCCTGTGCTTCTGACCCTGGCTTCCTTTCTCTGAAACTGCTCCTGGTATAATGATCTCAGTCTGACTGTAATGGTGAGAGGCCTCCAAGACCTCCATCGCTTGATATGACTGATAGCTCCCTCTTTAACATTATCAGGAAGAAAGTTCCTCCACCCCCACCCCCTAAAAAACAGGTAGAACCTCCAAAGTGAATCTACACCCCCCCCAAAAAGTGCCATTCAGTACCTGGCATTAGCTATTATATAAGCTGTTATACCTTTTAAAGAGGACCTATTATGCCCTTTTACAAAGTCTTTGGGTTTTTTGGGGTCTACTGAAATAGGCTTTCATGCTTGAATGTTTAAAAAACATATTTTTTTCCCATATTCTCCATTGTTGCAGCTCCTCTCTCTACCCAGTCTGTCAGTAACGCTCTGTTTAGTTCCTGTCTCTATGAAGCCCCTCCTTCTGGAAAGAGCAATGTGCTCTGATTGGTCAGCAGGACCAGTTGTGATTGGTCAACCGCTTCAAACATGTTTGGGAAATGTCACGGCCCTTACCATAACATGGCAACTCAACCAGGCCACGCCCCTTTAATTTTGCCGTATGCCATGGGAGGGAATTATTTAAAATGAGGAATATTGTGACGTGTTCGTTCCCGGAAAAGCCAAGACTACAATTGAGGCGTTTCAGGGAGTTCAGAAACAGTGACACTAATATAGAGAATAACTCCCTTTGGAGTGATTTTTAACTTTTTTTAACTACAAATTTTTCATGCTCAAACAGAAACATTACACAATACAGAAAGTTGAACATGTAAAAAAGCAGAATAGGTCCTCTTTAAAACTTCAAAGTTTCCCCTATACGTTTGTGTATTATCAGTACAACAATCTATATCCAGCGCTGCCCACATGTGCCGTGTGTTCACAGTTTCCACCCTCGGCTCCTCTCTTCCCCTCGCTTCATTCCAGTCCTCTGAATCCACAGAGGAAACCACTTCACCCGACTCACACACACACTCACACACACTCAGAGGCAGAGAACACAGCCGGCTCAGGCTCGGGTCACTCAGCAGTGCTGGCCATGACAGCAATGCTCCAGCGCCTCCAGAGGGTGGAAGATGAGATTAGCCAGGTGACAGCCACCAACATCTTCTGTCTGCTCTAATATTTGTATTATAAGCATAAAAGTGCCAACTTTTTATATAAATGAAACATGCTCAGATATTATATTTAATCAGTACATTTATGAAATGCAGTTGGGTCATTCTCCAAAATGGGTGCCATGTTTGTCCCTCATTAACATGGACATAAAAGCTAGTATTTTGTCTTTATTCCCCTGTCTATTTTAAATAACAATATATTATTTAAAATACTTGAAGTTGTGTCCACAGAATTTGTGTCAACCCTCTTACCGTCTCTTATTAAAATAACATACTGTTCATAATGACAATATTGTCTTATACAGTAGTAAATATCTCCTTTTAAACACAAAATTGTGTTTGTCAGATCTTAAAATATCCACCCTATCACCATGATTATTTACAGTCAAGAATTGATTATTATAGAAATTAAATTCTATTTTAATTAGCGCCTTGCAATGTCATGAATATGATCACAAGGCTATAAATGAAAAAGTGTAAAACAGTCAACCCTGTTACCATTAACTCTGCTCTTTTCTAAAGGAATAGTAATTTTCCAACCTATATTAAGGTTATATAGGTACATTTTGGCTAAAATGGCACAGTTCAATTTATTAGCACTTTAGATTGTCTATATAGAATGTTTAAAAATCTCACAGAAATTAATTTAAATCATCTTTTCGAAGTAGAAAATGCGCCCATTTCATAGAACGTCCCAGTTAATGCATTAAATATTGTTCTGTCCTCTTTCTTAAGACTCTTTCTTAAATGTGCTATGAGGTCTACTGAATAGAAAATGTATTTATAAATGAATTCCTGGTGGGACCTTTAACAAAAGATAAAAAGTCCACAAGTATGAAATACAAAGTTCTGTCATGAAACTCTAGATGGCATGGGCTTAATGGGTCCTTAACTCAATCTGCTTGCAATCACATCATTCTCTATAGGCCACAGCTGATTGGTTCCTGCTGTATCAGTAGCCAATGAGCTCGCTGCTCAACCTTCAAATACCTGGTTAGAATTTGCTATAGCAGTTGCAGCGCGCTTTCAGAAACCCTTCACCTTCTCCAGCTCCACCTGTATAGATCTGCTACGGGTAATTAATCATGTACACTATATTGTACAGCAGCAGCAGCATGTCTTACTTGCTCACAGCAGTGTGTCCTGTGTGTATTACTGGCAGCAGCAAGTCCCGTTCTCCCGTTCCCGTTCTACAGCAGCAGCGTAGCAGATCTATTCCACCAAGACCGAACATACCAACACCACATCCATTACCATGCCAAACACTCCAAGAGTTGTCATGACAGAAATATAAATGTCACATATAATACGAATGTTTCAGAATATGTTTGTTTGAATGAAATTTCAACAAACTCAAATTAATCAGATTAACGGCATTAAATCGCAATTCTATTGACAGCCCTAATTATAAGTAAGATAGCAATCTAACAACTGATTTTCCTGTGCACCGCAGACTCAGTCTTTAATCTCTTTCCCCCTTTTTTGCTGTTTCCTTTCTCCCGGCCTCGCTCAGAGGAAAGCCCAGACTCAAAAGGCCAGGGAGTTTCATAAAAAAAGCATAAAGGAGAAGGCTGTGCATTTGAGCGCTCTGTTCTCTGGCGAAGTCTCCTCTCCGCATCAGGTGACTATGTTCCTGCGTGTGTCGGCTTTCCTCACTCAGCTGCGGTTGCATGCCCTGCGGTTCTGGCCTCTGATCACTGAGTGACTGAGCATCATTTCATGCACCTGCAGTCTGTGCAGATATCATCGCATTCTGAGTAATTAATTCCCTGCACCCCCCGCTCCGCCATAATTGTTTAATAATCTCTCTAGCAGAACAGATGTGGGTCAACTGAGGACATACTCTAGTGCTCGGTACATTCAAACGAAAAGAGTTAATAAAGTCAGTGAATGCCAGTGGACATCATAATTCTCAAAGCATCTATGCCAGTAAAAACATATTAGGTGGGATTTGAAGAAATTGTTGGAATAAATGTTTTCTCTCTATTCTTTTATGAGATTTTATAAGCATGTGAGAAGACCCAAGAAGGGGTTGCTGACTTTCGCATGACTCTCTTGGTTCTATAAAGGGGTCTGGGCTGCTCAGGGCTCCTGTAAGCATGTAAATTGATCTCTCGGACTGGAAGAGAAGATTTTTTTGCTTTTTTACTGCTCACATCAGGAGAAACCATCAGTCCAGGTGTCCACAGATGATTCAGACATTCTCTGTGCATTTATTATATTTCCTTTCTTTTTTGGAGACAATAACCTTATTCATCGTGCACTTTTGACTTTACAACTTTGCAGACTTCACAGACAGCTATATTACACACTGACTGCATGAAAGGTCATATTTGAAAATGCATAATAGCGGCACTTTAAGGTAATAAAGTGACCCCACTGTCAGATATTTTTTAAATATAAATAAACAATATTTAATATTAATATTATATTTAAATAAAACACATCATTTTAATCCATTTTATTAGAAAACAACACTTACGTAATACCTTTAATTCCACCTATCAAATGTAAAAACGAAAATAATCAGCAGCATCTGCAAGAAATAATGCTAGCACGTCTCTCAGTGTGCGTGTGAATGCGTGCATCTCTCTGGCTTCACATGTATCACGCTTGTTCTGGGTTTTGTTATGTGCCATTTAAGTGTAGGCCAGATGCTCCCCTTGTAATTTCTATGAACCATATGAGTATACACTCCTGGGCCGTGCCCAAAATGGCTAAACACTAAGCTTTTAACTGTCTTAACCTCAAATTATTGGTCAGAAAATTTGCAAACATCAAACAAGAATATGAGAAGTTGTGTGTGGAGTGATGAATCTCATTGCATGGTGTATTGCATGGAATTGCATGGTGATGCTCCAGAGCGGTGTCTTCAAAAATCTGCTGAGAAATGTATGAATGAATGAGGCATTTATATAGCGCTTTTCATATGTACTACGTCTACTGTACACCCAAAGCGCTTTACAATCATGTCCGGGTCTCTCCTCAACCACCACCAGTGTTCAGCATCCACTTGGATGATGCGACACCAGCCACAGTACAATGGAGCCAGTGCACTCACAACACACCAACTATAGGTGAAGAGAGAGTGATAGAGCCAGTTCAATGGATGGGGATTATTAGGAGGCCATGATTGGCAAGGGCCATTAGAGGGAATGTGGCCAGGACACCGGGTTACACCCCTACTCTTTACAAGAAGTGCCATGGGATTTTAAATGACCACAGAGAGCCAGGACCTCGGTTTAACGTCTCATCCGAAGGACGGTGCTCTTTGACAGTATAGTGTCCCCAACACTATACTGGGGCGTTAGGACCCACACAGACCACAGGGTGAGCGCCCCCTGCTGGCCTCACTAACACCTCTTCCAGAGCAACCTAGTTTTCTCAGGAGGTCTCCCATCCAGGTACTGACCAGACTCAACCCTGCTTAGCTTCAGTGGGCAACCAATCTTGGGCTAGAGGGTGATATGGCTGCTGGCATAAATATAATAATGAATGCATTTCTACCACAGTGAAGCATGAAGGGAGAGTGTCATAGTGTGGAGAGCCTTTTTAGCTGCTGGTATTGGTGAGCTACTTCACTGTGAAAAGTCATTTAATGCTTCATGTACAGCAGAATATTGCAGAATGGCTTGCTTCCCACAAATGCCAAGTTGTTATATGAAGAGGAATGATAAGATGTTATTTTTCAACAAGACAATGCTCCTGCCTAAATTGCAAAGACAACCAATAAGTGGCTTGAGAATCAAAGTCCATCATGCTCCTGTTTTGGCCTCGCTTTGAACCCTATAGTGAATATTTGGTCTCACATTAAACTCAAACTAACTAGGAGACATTTTTCAACTACTCACAAACTGTTTGAACCCATTGACATTGAGTGGAACAACACTGACTCTTTTTCCTGTAAAAAGCTGTCTGTGGGTTGGGGAAGGCTATTCCGTGCTAAGTTACTTTATCTACAGTATTTGTGAAATTCTTGCCAATTTTTTGATCAGTGTTTTGGGATTAAATTGGTTGAGACCTTTAAAAGACCACTAAATATTTTGCCTCGGTCCATTTTTTGCCCAAGAGTGTATTTAACTTTTAAAACATTAAAAAGAGTGAGTAACTTATGTCCAACAGTTGTCACATGCCTTCTAACAACAACTAAATCTGAATGAATAATGTTAATATTTTCCACAGAGTAAGAGAGTAAGTTATGTAATCAACATCATATATATGTTGCAGGTTTCCTGATTGCGCACAAAGTAATATATTTACCCATAATACATGTACCCATAGGAAAGCACAAAAATGGAAAACACAAATGAGGTGTCTTTTATAAATCATTTGTTTTTCATAAGCAAACGAGATTAAATTGAGAGCAAGTTCACCCAAAAATGAAAATTCTGTTATCATTTACTCACCTTCATGTTGTTCCAAAGACAAAATACTTTCATTCATTTGGGAAACACAAATGAATATATATTTTAATGGACCCTGAAAGATTTCTTTCTACAGCAACAAAGTTGTGGTCGAATGGATTTTCATTGGAGGGACATGAATCTCACACATTTTATTAAAAATATTTGTGTTATGAAGATGAACAAAAGTCTTTTGGATGGGAACGACATGAGGGTGAGCAACTCTAGAGTTTAGAGGAGATCTCAACCGCTCAAACTTTGCTCAGATTAAGATAGCAAAGTCTGTTATTAAAATTCAGAGATCTCAATATGAACTCAAACATGTCTTATTAAATACTCTGAACTCTGAATAAATTCTCCAAGACATAATTATCTAAGCTGCTATCCATAATAATTAAAGCTCTGTACTTTTTGTGTTTTTGGAATTTCAGGAGATATATCCGAGATAAAATTCTTTACTTTCAGTGAAACATTACTAAGAACTCCATTAGGCCTCCTGAGCTATTAAAGAGCAACCTCTGTACCCTGTTATCTATTTTTCTCAGTTCATATTGAATGTTCAAGTTATCTCTGTTCTGGACAGACTGACTCCTCTGCTGTCTCTTCCAGTCCATCTCCACATTAACTCCACCACACCCAATCCCAGAATACATTGCTGCTCTCCACAGTATACGTCCTCCCATGTCCTTTCCTAATCTATTCTCCTGTCTTCTGACAGTGCTTGCCATTACTTATACATGCACTTCTGTCCATCTCTAATACAGTTTAAATACTGCTTTCCCATATGTCTTTAATGAATCATTATCATCTCATGCCCTTCTCCTGCTCTTTTTTTCCCATTCCTAATAAGACGGATAGATCTCCGACTGGGCAGCTAGACATGCAGCTTTGTGAAGAGAAAAGAGAATCATCGAAAAGCTCACAGGTGCTGAGCAACATTTGTTCCTGAGACACTTTTTCAGCTGCGTTTGTTCTGGAAGTTTCCGAAAGATTTTTTTCCATTCATTTTTTCCCACATGGGTTTTTTAAATTGTCCTTGTTAAAGCTTTATAACCCATGAACCAAGCCGACCAGCTACGAAGTGAATCATAACATTACAAACTTTGTTTTGAAGCAAAAAAGTGTTTGAAAATTGCAGAAAAAAGACAATGGTACAAGATTGTGTGATTAATGGCTTTAGTGACTGAAAGGACTACAATCCCTTGAAGCATTATGAATCACAATCATAAAGAAATATAAAACTATTTATTTACAGTTGTTTATTCTATTTTTAGATGCAATATATTTTACGTTTATTGCAAAATATCTTACTTCTCGGACTATAGATGAGACAGAATACAATTGACATTATTGCTATCTACAAAAATATAGATATATGCAGTAGGGGTGTGACGAGACGCTTATCTCACGAGACGAGACGAGATTGGGTTCACGAGAACGAGAACGAGTACAACATTTTTGCACAATATTTTATAGAAATCCTCAATGACAAAATTCATGCCTGGAAAAATAGTCTGCAGGTGCATTTTAAAATGTTTAAACTAATCCTCTTGTAATGAATGTCATTTCAGTTCTACTTGAGTAAGAATGATCAAATGCATTGAAAGACAGTAATATACAAGCACTGTAAAAGGTTTTGCCACAAACTCAACTGACTGGCTTCTCTCTTATGATTTCACATAAGTCTCTTCAGACCTTACTGTCCATGAATTATGAGCTTCCAGAACTTCTGATTGAGGCTGCGTGTGACCTCCTAATGGAACTCCTTTCCACAAATTGAACATAGAAATAAAAACAGTATAAATAACAAAAATAAATACGTTTTTTTCTTGGTCTTATTTAGTGCAAACAATAAGTTCAAGTGCAACCATAATCAAAGTACTGTAGCGCACAGACTCTTTATTATTCTTGTGAAATTGCTGTTTTATTTTGCACCGGCAGTTATAGGGTTAAGGCGGTGAGTTCGGAAAAGGCCGGGAAGAGAGAAACGAGCGAGTGAGTTAGGCTGGTGGTTTTGTGTACAGTTGTTTGCATTCTGATTAAAAGTTCAGAAACGGAGGCTCCCTTGTCTGTCGTTCTTCAGATGTTACAGTATATTCAAAGTGCAAACAGAGACCAGAGCCACAACTACATGATATTGGGAGACATACTATTGCATTGTATGCAGTCTAATTTGCACGCATAAGAGAGCTTGTGTTTTACTTTTACTTTCAAATTCGTGATCGCGCGTACTCCGTGTATATACTACTGCCATTGTCACTTGAACAGTGAACTGTGATTCCTGCTGCACTGTCTGTGACGACGACTTGTGCTGGATGAGTAGAGCAGATGTTTACAGTAGTTTACAATGGCTTTTATTTTGAACAGCTAAAGTGGAGGCGGTGACGCGGTGGGCACCGTAATGTAGCGGTGACACATTCTATGCTAATTTCACCCTCACGCTCTGTCATGGCGATATCGCGAGACAGCTTTTCATTCGAGAAATCTCGTCACATTTTAGTCTCACGGGATCTCATGGCACAAGATCTCGTCACACCCCTAATACGCAGAGATAACAATTATAATAATAATACAACAATAATAATAAAAATAACCAGACAATAATGCAGGTCTGATTTTCTGGTTGTAAAGAAAAACCAGACACCTCTACGAAAGGAAACCAAAATCTAGAAAGTTCAGATGAAAGTATGTGATCTTCCTCAACCCATCCATTCTGCTACTAATCCAAATTGCTCTCTCTTGCTCTCTCTCTCTCTCTCTCTCTCTCTCTCTCTCTCTCTCTCTCTCTCTTTTCATGAATTGTGTCTCCCACAATGCACTGCTACTTCCTGTCCTCGTCCTGTCACTTCCTCCTGTCCCTCTCAGCAGGTAATTGTGCATGCAAACTTTTTCGCACCGTCCCAGTCTGCTGAGTCTAATTCTTTCCTTTTCTCCTCTTCCATCGGCATCCATTTGGTTAAGATGTCTAGACCCAAACCGTTACACATGCAGCGTTTTAAACAGGAGATACAGGGAGAAACAGGGAGTCTGTCCCATCTGGTGAGTGTTTCCTCATCGCTCAGCTAAGTTCGGAAAACATAATTACAGTAGAGAGAGATTTACAAGTGTTTTGACATCTGGCATGCTGGAGGTAACCAGCTTAGTCAATCTGATTAATTGTAGGTTAGATAGCATTATTATATATTTGGAGTGCAGCTTTATGACATATTGAATGGGCTTTAATTTGTGGTTACAGTTAAGCAGTCCCAGAACGTCTCATTTTAGCCATCGGAACGAAACAGAGATCCCCCAGTCAAAGGAAAACAGAAATTTTAAAGTCCATGATAAGGTATTATGGCACCATCTAAAACTTCCTGTTCTGTACAAATGAAACGCATTTGGATAGCTAAACCAACATGTTTGCATGTTATATAGAAAGTGTTACATAGACAGTCTCTTATTTCAAGCTATGGCAAGTATATTTTTCCTCTGTAAAAAGTTTTAAAGAAATGATTAGTACTTAAAAATATGCAGTTTAAAATACTTAATTGGTGGTATAGGGAAGTTCTATACATTAGCGAATTCTAGACATACAAAATTATGTCACGAAACTCTAGATAGCGCAGGCTGATAACTTAACTTTAATCACATCATTCTCTATAGGCCACAGCTGATTGGTTCCTGCTGTATCAGTAGCCAATGAGCTCGCTGCTTAACCTTCAAATACTTGGCCAGCATTTGTTGTAGTTTGTTGCAGCGCATATTGCATGCTATATTGTACAGCAGCAACATGTCTTACTTGATCTGCAGCAGCAGCGTAGCAGATATATTTCGCCAAGACCAAACATACCAACATAGCCATATCCGTTACCATGCCAAACACTTGTCTTGAACAAATGTTGTCAAGAATGTCTTGAGATAGATATACAGTGCTATGCATAAGTTTAGACACCCATGCTAAAGTTGACTAAAAAGAGGAATAAAAAATCATCTTTTGGAAATTGAACTTAATGCCTTAATTAAAAAAATGAGGAAAAATCCAACCTTTAAGGACATTCATTTCTTTGTGAATGAATAATGTATCGTAAATAAATAAATGTTCTTCCTTAAAATACAGGGTGCATAAGTCTGGACACCCCTATGTTAAATTCCCATAGAGGCAGGCAGATATTTATTTTTAAAGGCCAGTTACTTCATGGATCCAGGATACTATGCATCCTGATAAAGCCTAGAGATTGGCATGGTTTTATTTCAGTTAGCCTAATAGCTGGTTTGATTTGCATTGAGAGATGATCTTATGGAAAGTACTCCATGCCAATCTCTAGGTATGGTGAAGGCTATGTGATGATGTGGGGCTATTTTAATTCCAAAGGCCAAGGGAACTTTATCAGGATGCATAGTAGACCATGAAGTAACTGGCCTTTAAAAATAAAAATCTGCCTGCCTCTATGGGAATTTAACATAGGGGTGTCCAGACTTATGCACCCTGTATTTTAAGGAAGAACATTTATTTATTTACGATACATTATTCATTCACAAAGAAATGAATGTCCTTAAAGGTTGGATTTTTCCTCATTTTTTTAATTAAGGCATTAAGTTCAATTTCCAAAAGATGATTTTTTATTCCTCTTTTTAGTCAACTTTAGCATGGGTGTCTAAACTTATGCATAGCACTGTATGTACACGTGTCAGCCAGGGTAACAACTGACTCCAGATGATTATTGAAAACTAATACACACTTGAGGTATAGTGGCATTACCACTTTGTGTAAGCATTAATGTCCAATAAGTCTGTCGTCAGTTATTCCTTTCTTGTCAGATCCCAAATAAATTAATCTTGATAAATAGGATAAATCCTGTGAATAGGAAATTAATTTGCAATGGCATCACTGACTGCATCCACCAAGTGTCAATAGTGTCAGTATAAAGTCCAAGGCCAGTGAGCAAAAATTACTTATTGATCCTTTAATAATATTAAAGCGCTTTGAAAAATCCCCAGCTTTAAAATGCAGTTTTATGCTGTTCTGTATAACACACCATCAAAGGCATCAGCTCTTGTCTGATCTCTCTCTATCTCTGCTCTTAACAGACCAGTTCTTCTGCTGTCAATCCTCATCGTTCTAACTCCATAATATTTCACCCCATCCCAGAATGCTCTGCTCCTCTCCATCTTTCCTTTACCTTCTCCTCTGCTTTCTCATCAAGGTAAAGAAGTGATTTCACCTTCAACATACTTCCTGTATGTCCTCAATGGTTCTGATGCCTTTCAGAGTCGTTTCTTTTTAACGTGCTATTTCATTTCACTCTTCCCGTGTGCCTTTTAAAGCTGTAAATCAAAACCAGAAATTCTTTATGGCATAACCACGCAAAGAGAAGCAAAGAATATCTCACAAATGGTGAGTGTTTGTCAAGATAATTGTTCCATTAATTAAGTGAAAGTGAAACATTCACCCAAAAATGAAAATGCTATCATTATTTACTCACCCTATTGTTGATTCAAACCTTTGTAACTTCCATAGAAGAAATATCTCACGTCTTAATAATTTAATGCTACATGTCTAGTTTAATATGTGGATGTTCAAAATGAGATTTGAGATTTTCATTGAAGAATGACTTTAGTTTATACACTGAAGTAAATCTGGTGTACTTTACAATTTTCACCCAGAAATCGCCGGCAAAAGTAACCCATTGCATTAAACGTAATGGTCACACTTTAGTTTAGGGTCTAATTCTCACTATTAACTCACTATTAACTACGACTTTTGCCTCAATAAACTCCTAATTACTGCTTATTAATAGGTAATAAGGTAGTTGTTAAGTTTAGGTATTAGATTAGAAATGTAGAACAAGGTCTTGCAGAATAAGGCATTAATTTGTGCTTTATAAGTACTAATAAACAGCCAAAATCATAGTAATATGCATTCTAATAAGCAACTAGTTAATAGTGAGAATTGGACCCTAAACTAGTGTTACCAACGCAATTTTGAAGTAGAAAGACTAAAGTAGTATTTTCTAGCAAAACATACTCAAATTATCTTTGTTTAATTCACAAATTTTGGTAGTTTTGGTATTATCATTTTTGGAGTTTGAAAGCCCAAATTAAACAAGAATGCTTTCTTGGAAAAGAGCAGCTTGGGCATTCTGCTAAATTTGTTCCTTTTGTGATCCTTGGCAAAAAGAAAGCCATACATAGAAAGAAAGTCAATTATGACATAATTTACATTTTTGGGTCAACTATTCTTTTAACTTAACCAAAGAGGATCACAACATTTGCTTCAATAAACTCTCAATACATTTTCAGTCTGACACCAGCAGTAGCACAACATCCTTTACTTTAAGAAAACAAACAGACATTCTTCAATCAAATGGCGACCCATATGCTCCCAAACAGGTACATGACCAGAGGAATGAGGCTTATCCACATCTCCCAGGACTTGCATGATATGCGTTCTGGCTGGATCGAGAGTCTTGCGTGAGATTGTTGGCATGTTGTAGGCAGGACTGGAGAGCACTGATTAGTACCCCAGCTCTCTTTGATGGACTGTCTCTCTTCACATGGTTGGTTTTGTAATGAGAACGTGCCAATACAACACACACACACTTGGCTGTAAGCATCCTCACATTCCAGCTGACCACAGGGAGAGAGAGCATTCCTCTCTTCCATTGCCAGATGCTTGACCTGAAACTCTAGCTCCACCCACTGAACGGTTCAAAGTTAATGGATAATAGGAGTTTGTGGAGTTTTAGTTTCTCAAGATTGACTGACTACCCTCATTTTGAGCTAAAAGACATGGGTTCTGTTCCAAAACATGGGGAGGTCGCCTACATAAACCCAACCCAGGCGCAAGTATGTGACTCTACATTGCTGCAGAACTCCAAAAATTTACCAATACATATATTTCACTGCAGTTTCCAGCAGAAATTAACAGTAAAGCCAATAAAACACCAATGTTATGACACTTACCATAGTGCATGCTTTGTAAACTAATACATTTTGACATTTGCATCACATAACCAGCTCCATGTATGGCTTTTCTGACGTAGTAAACTTGCTCGGTAGCTCACCTGGTACAGCATTGCACATGTGATTCGGGCCGCTTGGGTCCAACACAAGTCTAGACACTCCACAAAAGAGCTCAAAGCCTCGCAGAAGGAAGCTAAAATGGCATGGTTGCGTCAGCAAATGCATTTTCATCTGATTTGTTTTTGCTCACATTATCAGTTAGGATTATGGTAGAGTTTAGTAAAAGGGGGAGTTAGTTTCAAACGCAATTTTAACAGTTTAATGCATGATACATGCATTAAACAACATAAAATGTTGCAAAAGTCATGTTTTTAACTGTTTTGGACTAAATTGAACACGCCAGTCATAGGCGTTTATCACTTTTAAACTGCCATGGTGGTACAAGCAATGCAATAAGATTTAGCAAAAATAATACATTAAAATTTGCCTAAAATGAGGTGTGTTTTATGTAGATTGCCTGTTTTATAACATATGCCTGTGATGCTTAGGCAGCTCATTGGGTTATGGAACTGAGCAATGCAGTCTTTGTTTCAAAGATCAGGAGCAATTAGACTGAATCTAATCGATCGAACTCACTTTTTGACATAAAGGTGTCAAATGTAGCGATTCTGAATTCTTTTCTCTCAGATTTTCCCCAGCACGTCTTCTCAAGCTTTGCTTTATAATGGCTTTGTTCTTCAGTTTCATTCTCTTTTCTCCACTTTCTGTCCCTGCTCTCCCATTGGCTGGTAGCGCACAGTAGGCAGAGTGTCTCTAGTGGGCGCTCGAGCTGACGCTCTGGTTACGCTCTGTGAGAATGATCATAGGCCTCAGCCAAGCAGCTCAGGCACTCCGGTAAGCCACAGATCAGCTGTTCAGATAATTGTTTAAACCAGAACAAAAAGGGATTTTATGAAATCATATGGTCATCTCGTGCATTTCAGTTCACGTTAATAATTCTGTCATCATTTACTCACCCTCATTTGTTACAAACCTGTATGATATTCTTACTTTCCTGGAACACAGGAGATGTTTGGCAACATGTCCAAGCTGCTTTTTTCGATGGCATGAAAGTGACTGGGGACTGGTACTATCAAGCTCCAAAAATTATACAATGGTTACTCATCTAAATTGAGCAATTAGATGAAAAATTTGGTAGCATTTTATTTTACAGTCCTGTTCCCCATGTACATATTATTGCAATAACTGGGTAATAACCCTGAATCTACCCCTAAACTTAACCTTAACCCATGTAGTTACCTTATATTATAAGTACTTTCTTAGGTAAGATGCTGTAAGTGCACAAAATGTAAAATAAAGTGCAACCAAAACTTTCATACAGATTTGCATACTATATGCAATAGTACATACTATAGTATATACTGAATACTGCCTACTACTTTATGAAAATGGTAATGGTGAAGAAACGCAGCCCCATATCAAATGTCACGTACATTTTGCATGTTTAAGTCATTATGTGGCATCTATATAATAATTTCAGAAATAAATGTTATTTAAATTTTGGCGATTGCAGTTGTTCATCCTTCGGCCTACAATGTATGCTGCAAAAAACAACAACAACAAAAAAACGATACTATTTTCCTGGTATTTATCATAGTGATTGGTCATAAAAGAATCTGCACTTGTCAATGCTTTCATCACATCATGTGTTTTTCACAGTACTTTTTTTTTTTATATATTATAATTTAAGTATGACCCCTTCCACAGTGTGGATGTTTATTCTCAGGGTTATTTTCAGCATACTTTAATTCACACTATCTTGACCAGATTTGTTCTTTATTTTTTTATCCCCTAGCCTTCCTTAAAAAGAGAATTTCCTCAGAGTCTGGGTGATGTGTGTCACGCGTGTAAGAAGCGTGTGTTTGTAGTGGAGAGGCTCAGCGCTGAGGGATTCCACTTCCACAGGGAATGTTTCCGCTGCGACACATGCAGAGCTCCGCAGCGCCAGGGAGGACATTCCTTCGATTCGGTGGAAGGTACTGAGAAGAGCCTGTACTGCATACTCACTGTTTCTCTTTAAAGGAGGAGTTCACTAGTCGCTCGAACCAGTACTGAGATAAAAGTTCATAGTTCGGATATAAACACTGATGTCTACTGTAGCGATCAAAATCGAGTAAATCACTGATCGAGTGAAAGGTACTTGACGCTTCAATTAAAGATGATCAATTACATTGTTACACCAGTAGGTGGCGACAAGTGACTGTTAAAAATATATTTGTCGTTGAATCATTCGTTCAAGAGATTTGTTCAAAAATGCTGATTCATCCAGCATTGAAACAAGTGAAGTCTTTATGAGTCATTGAATCATTCACTCAAACCGATTGTTAAAAATAATGATAATAAGGAATTCAAATTCGTTAAATATTTTAAATAGACTGCAACAATTAACATTTTGTCAGAACCTCATGGGAGAGTCGTGATCTCTATCCTAAACAAAAAAATCATGAAGCTGTACTATATTCCAAGTCTTCTAAAACCATTTGATAGCTTTATGTAACAAACAGACGTCAGATAATTTTTGGATGAACTACTGTATCCCTTTAAATTCAAGCATTTGTCTCTTACGTTGCAAAAATAGGTCAGCTCTTTGTGATAATGACCCAGGTGGTCACAAGGAGAATCGCGATGAGATCCAGATCAGAAACGCTAGTTGGCATCCAAGTTTATTAAAGGGAAAGTTCGCGCAAAACGGAAAATTCTGTCATTAATTACTCACCCTCATGTGATTCCCTGTAAGACTTAAAGGATTAGTTCACCTTCAAAAAAAATGTTTGCTGATAATTTACTCTATGTCATCTGTCACAAAACTGCTCCAAGACACGAGAATAGAGGATCCAAATGCAGCTTTTAATAAGGAAGGTCGTACAGGCGGAGTCAAACAGGGCAGACAGAGCAATGTAGATCAAACAGCAAGGGTAATCCAGATAACAGGCAGAATTCAGGGCAGGCAGCAATAATCAAAAGTCCAAGTCAGGCCAGGCAGATAACAATCATACAAATGAGGAAACAGTCCAAGATCAAAAACCAGATAAACAAAACACAGGATAAACGCTCAGAAATGCAGTGTGACACAAACAAGACTTCGCAGGGAATGATGAGGTGAACCAGGCTTATATGGGGTGAACTAAACAATATAATGAGACACAGGTGAATGTGATAATCAGGGATGATGAGTCCGGGCAGTGAATTATGGGAAATGTAGTTGTGAGTGAATAATGATAGTCTTATGTGGAGTGCCCTCTGGTGGCTCTCAAGGGCACTCCAGCTGGTGACTGTTACATCATCCAAGATATCCATGTCTTTCTTTCTTCAGTCGAAAAGAAATTAAGGTTTTTGAGGAAAACATTGCAGGATTTTTCTACACAGAAAGGACTTCGATGGCAACCAACTATACCAATGTTCAAAGAAGGTTCAAATGTCCGTCTCAGTGCAGCTTCAAAGTCTCGACACGATCCCAGTCGAGAAATAAGAGTCTTATCTAGCGAAACGATCGGTCATTTTCAAAGAAAATAAAATATATATATACTTTTTAACCACAAATGCCCGTCTTGTACCATCTCTGAGATGCGCCACGTATAACGTCATCACGTTGGAAAGGTCAGGCGCCATGTCATCTTTCTAAGTTATTTGTCTGTGTACTCCGGTTCAAAAAAGTAGGGAAGGGCGAAAAATGTCATCTCATTTTCTCCTCCAACTTCAAAATCGTCCGACATCTTTGTTTTAATTTATTTTTATAATACTTTTTTTTTTGTGTGTGTGACCTTTATACTTCTCAGAGATGGTACAAGACGGGCATTTGTAGTTAAAAAGTATATATATATGAATTTGTTTTTTAAAATGACCGATCGTTTCGCTAGATAAGACTCTTATTTCTCGACTGGGATCGTGTCGAGACTTTGAAGCTGCATTGAGACGGACATTTGAACCTTCTTTGAACATTGGAATCGTTGCTTGCCATTGAAGTCCATTCTGTGTAGAAAAATCCTGGAATGTTTTCCTCAAAAACCTTAATTTCTTTTCGACTGAAGTAAGAAAGACATGGATATCTTGAATGGCATCGGGGTGAGTAAATTATCAGCAAAAACATTTTTGAAGGTGAACTAATCCTTTAAGTTCATCTTCGGAACACAAATGAAGATCTTTTTTTCTGTCCCTCCATTGACAGCTACGCAACTACCACTTTGACGCTTCAAAAAGTTCATAAAGAGATCGTAAAACGAATCCATATGAATTGAGCGGTTTAGTCCAGATTTTCTGAAGAGACTCGATCGCTTTATATGATGAACAAATTTCAGTCAGGATTTGACTTAAACTTTTTCGCCCTAACCCGAAACTCCAGAACACGCAGATTCCTATTGAAATGACTCGATTTTACCCGCAAAATGTCGCCGAGCAGTGGTGAATGTGACCACACCTTTACACTAACGGTTTCTTTTCCCTCCCATAGGAAAGTTGTACTGCAAACTCCACTTTGCTCAACGGAAATCCTTAGTGACGAATGGAAGATCCCAAAATCTACATACGGTAAAAACACAATTCTGCCAGTCATTTATGTTTCGTAATTCCTCAATAGTTGTCTTACAGTCCATCCTTCTTAATACTTCTCCTTCAGACATGTAATAACGGATCCCCCGACAGCTCAAGCTGGAGTCCAGAGGAACGCGAGACTCATCTTCAGGCCGAGTCTCCAGGTATCATGTCCTCTCTGAAGAGAAGCCTGCGCTGGCCACTGCACGTGAGCCAGTCTGTGTGTTCTGTGCCCCGTGGTGTGTTTAACTGGCTGCATGGTAAAGTGAGGGCCGCGGGTGTTCACCTGATGGATAACGCCGGGGATTACGCTTTTCTGTACGAGCTGCTCAGCGTGAGTCTGCCTCTGCTCGCCGTTCTCCACGAACAGCTCGTCCAAATGTACGCAGAGACCGAACCGCTCAATCTGCAGCCTCTACAGCACTGGCTGGAAGAACACATGGGCCACTGGGTCTTAGTGTGAGAGAAACGTCATCAGGCAACGTCGTGTCCCTTTAAAAGGGTCATTAAGTGGACATTCGTTCAGAACTGAAAAACACATAGAACAACCTTGAGATGTTTTGATGAACAAAACGGTCTGAACTTGAGATGTTGGCACATCAACATTCATTTCCTACTTATTCAGAGGGTAGAAATTAAACTGCTTGGTTTGGAGTGTGTGCAAATTACCAAAGGTTTGAGTAAAAAGAGAAAAAAAGTGTCAAACACGGAGTGAACTTTAAGCACTTTAATGAGTGAGCTGCCTTCATACGCACGATTAAAAGAGACGTTCTGCTTTTAATTATTAATGGACTTTCTTTGTCTAGACTGCAAGTTTACAAAACCTGACTGATCAAGCTGCAAACACGTCTCGTTTACTCGGTTAACCATTCATGAACGCTGGAGTCACATTCTTCTCGTATGTTTACACTTCTTATGAAAATCATACTGCATAGCTGTAAAGGAATGCCGGGTTCAACACAAGCTAATCTATTGACATCATCTGTGAAATGTTGATTACCACAGAAAATAATTGTGCCTCCTCCATCAGATAGTAGTATCTATATTACTGTGGAAGTCTCAGGTACAAGATATTACTTATACTGTACATACTTATACAGTATGTTTTTATCAAATCGCTTATATATAGTAATTCTTCAAAACAAACAAACTATACAATTTGTGAAAAATTTAGGCGGTTTTAGCACACTAGTTAACATCATGGGTTGTCTTGCAGATGTACATTCAAAACAGTAATTTTTTTATAATTTTTTTCCCCCATGTAATGTCTTGTTCTATATAGTTCCATTGAAAGTGCTTTACTGTAAATCTAATATTTGTTTGGTTTTACAATTATTATCTCTGTTAAACAGTATTTCACAGATGTTGCCCATGGAGATTAACTTTAAATTTAACTTTAAGCTTTAAAGACTGTCTTTGCTCTTACATGTGTTGTGTATATGTAACTAGGGATGCATCGATATGGACATTTTGAAGCCAATAGATATATTGGCTGATATTTCATATCAAACTACATTTTGTGAGATTGATTACAAAAAAAACGGCCAACAACAGAAAACTTTCTTTTTTCAAAACAATGATTATTGTTTTTCCACAATCTCTTAACAAATTGACCTACTATGATCCATTGGAAAAAATAAATTATACATTCATATTCATATTCATATATATATATATATATATATATATAGTCTCTTTTATTTTTAATTAGGGGTCCTATGATCATTTTATGGAAGCTTGTTTCTGCAACAGAATAAAAAAATAAAAAAGATAATTGCTACTTTTTATCTCACAATTCTGACTATTTTTCTCACAGTTCTGAGTTATAAAGTCAGAATTTCTCTTTATAACACGCAATTGCAACTTTATATCTAAAAAATCTGGGGAAAAAAGTCAGATTTGTGAGATAAAAAGTAGAAATTACCTTTTAAATTCTTTTATGCCGTGGCGGAAACACGCCTCCATATCATTTGGCTATAATTTATCATTTAAATATATCTGTTTATTTTACTTCGACTGATACAGATAACATTAAAAAGTCACATTTACTGACCAACATGACCACTGATGTATTGTGCATCCCCGTATGCAACAAAGAGCAAATATGAATGCATTATACTTTGTTCTCAGGCTTAGTTGTATAGTTCTCATGGAGAGCCACTGATCAGTTCCAAACGCACATGTGTTGGTGTCTCTGTTTACCAGGATGTTAGTTCGTGATCAAATTTACACTATGGAAAACCAGCCATATTCAAACCATTGTTCAAATGAAAGTTTTTGTCATACTCATGAATCATGCAAAACACAGAAACACTACTTTCACCCCTTCATCTGATTCACTGGACTATTCCTGTGGTTTCTTTTGATGTCATTTGCTACCTATAATGTACTGTCTGAGTGCAGGGCAATACTGTACTTATATATTTTACAGTAACACATTTACAGTTCCTAAGTGCAAGTAAAATGCACAGTTTTCCCCAATCAGAAGTATTAATAATATAAAAAAGACTTTTTTTTTTTTGTTGACACTGGAAGGTGATTGTTAGAGTGTGATGTTTATCGTTATGGATGGCGAATGCAGATTGATCATCAAAATGCATGAAAATAAAGCATGGATATTTAAGTTAAATCCATTTTTGTGCATTAGCCGCTTGTTTCAGAACACTGTTTACAGGCTGCGTTGTGATATGATTCCCTTCTCATTTCAATTTCTCCTTTGTTTCATTCACTTGTAGTCTTTTTCGAGCTCTCCGCTGCGTCTGCTGACTGAAAGGTGATCGTCTGCAAGGTCACGTCTTGTAGTGTCTTTCACCTTCTGCAATGGCTCTGGAAAGCCACGTGTTTCACAGCTGTGGAAACGCATGACACTAACCGCCTGCCTCTGCTTCTTTCATCTGCACGTCACGTCTGACATGTTTCTCTTTTCTGTCTTTCTTCAAGGCCTGCTAATTATTTGCTTATGCAGTCTCTGTCTTTTCTTCATTTCTTTGTTTCAGAGGTGGCTTACATTTCAGAAACCCACACGCAGGCCAGGCGCCCTTGTGCCAATGAAAGCAGGCCATTAGTTCCCTAAATGGCCTTTAGTTAAAGTTGCACCTTTTATTGGACATGTTGTAAAACTGTTTGAAGAGTTTCTTGCTGTATGTTTTCCATTTGAGACATTTGTTGTTGCCTTATTTATCTTAAGCCATACTCTTGCAATAAAAAAAGATAAAAGGTCTTGTCATTTTTACATAGGCATCTGTTACATACATGCATATGGTATCCTAAACACATTCTCATTAGTGGTTCGGGCTGGGTTTTCACACAAATTTCACGATTTGATTCGGACTCACAAGATAAGACAAGATATATCAGGTACAGTGTGGCGATTAAGGAAAAAAAAAAGGAGCTTTACGCCACCTCTTCGTTTTGTTTACTTTTATTTTTTACTTTCACTTTGCGTGTATGGGGAGGCGCTTTTCAATTAACGGCGGAGGCAAGGAGGATATAAATGTGGGTTCGTACCTGAGAGAGTGCGCGTCATCCGAAGGTTTGAAGCTGTGGGAGTGATTGTTTGGATTACCGTATGAAGGGGAGAGACGGCCGCTTGTGAGCTGAGGTTTCCAGCGAGGGATGTCTGGTGCGTCGCGGAGTTCACTCAACTTCACTGCGTTGCACATCCTGATCATCTGGTTTTAATAAAGCTGAAGACAAGTATGGGCTGCTTAATCCGCCGAAACGGTGCCTGACAACAACACCCCCTAGATCCCTTCATAAACGACAAACTTGGTCAGTACCTGTGCGCCGCCATTACCCACTCATTCATTCACGCACGCACTCGCAAAACATTCACGCACGCACTTTTGATATGCTTATATTACTGTGATTGTTTATTGATTATTGTACCTTTTAAGTTTGTTGATATTAGTAACTTTGAGCTAATTAACAGAATGTTTATTCTATGTTTTTTTCTTTTTTGTACAATTTATGAATGGTCCTGGACGCGAATCTGCCTATTGGAAACGTGACACAGGTGACGCGGCGATTGCTACAGGGTTTTTTTTTCCCTTTTTTCTTTTTCTTTTCACCCTTGAATTACATTGTTGAACAGTTTTTTTTGTTTTGTTTTTTGTGTTTTTACTTTTATTTTTTGCTCTTGAAGGTTGTTTTGTGTCTTGTTATTGGGACATTGGAAAATAAAAAAATTTTTGCTAACAGTTGTCGCTGACAAATATATATTTTTTGTAAATATTGTAACCGGTGGTTTTTTGCTATCCGGGGAAAGATACCATCTTTGTCAGGAAATTCCTGGCTGGCGCCCGAACAGAAAGAATATATTATTTCTTTGAAAGACTTTTTGTGCTAGGGCGGTCACCACCGTTACAGAGTGGCGCCCGAACAGGGACTTGAGCATGAACATTGTATTTTTGTGAATTTTTTTTTTGCTGGGGATTGTTGCAACCTAAAAGACATTTCCGGATTGAGGTTGTGTGTACCTTAAAAGGAGAACCTCTTGTTTTCTTTGTGTGAACCTGCTACAAAATCTTTAACATTTTAAAAGTGATTGCGACTTGTTGAACATTCAAATTGAAAATTCAATCCCTCAAATCCTGTGACGTGTTTTGACAGAAAACTGTGTTTAAGTTGTCTAACTAGGGGATAATTACTTGTACTGGGGAAAAGTATTTTGTGAAACATTACTTTGTGTGGTTTTGTGAAAACTGTGAACTATGGTGTGAGAAAAATTGACACATACACTATTCTTGATTTACATTTTACATTTACTGATTTACCAACACTGCAACACTTTAATCACACCCGTGAACACAACAAATATGGCGGCAACCCCTCTTTCCCCATCTACTTTTGTAGAAATGGAGTCACCCCCAGACATTGCAACTCCAGTATGGCCACCAGCAGTGCGACCTCTGATACCTCAAGTACCTCCCCCTGGTGTCTCTGCAGTGTATAACACCCCTATTCCATTCAGTCCCATGCATCCTGTAACCCTTTTTCCAAGGTTTCCTCCTGTTCTAGCTGGCAGCACTCCCGTGCAAACTCTCACCTGGGCACCCCTAATGGATAACATGCAGCTTTGCACATCATCCGAAGGAGAAACTCCGTCTTCAGTTGCACAACACGACCTGCCAAACGTTCTACCAACTCCTGGAAGGGAAATTCAACAGGTTACTGCTCAGGTACAAGGGAACTGGGATATTTTATTTGACTTCATGAAAAGACAAGAAAAAAATGTGAATGATCTTACCCAAGAAATGAAAGTCACTTCTTCTCACCACAAAAGTCAACTCGCTGACCTTACTGCAAAAATGGAGGATAACAAGAGTCAAATCTTCACTCTGTTGACCACCACCAAACAACAGGAGGAATCTGAAACAGACAAGTTGACTAAAGCTGTGAAGCAAATGATTACAGATGAACTGAAACAGGTGGAATCTAATATGGTGTCGGAAATGCGTTTCATGGTGGACCAACTTCAGTCAGAAGTTCAGCAGGACCTCAAAGCTGTTCAACACGCATTTCAAACGAATCACGATCACCTTACTACAGAACTTCAGCAATGTGTCACTCAAATTAACAAGTTCTCTACATGTGTAAGGGAATTGAAAGATGAGATGGAGAAAGAGTTTCAAGGACTCAAAAAACAGATTGAGGAACAAAACGTGGCACCATCAGTTTCCAGCACCCCCATTACTTCAACTCTGCCATCTGAGTCTTCAACTTCTGCAACTCTTCAACCGTCATCTGTAATAAAAAGTGACCATATCAGGTTAACTTTTCCCACTTTTGGAAGGCCATCAGATGATGCAGACCCCCTACTGTACCTAACTAAGTGTCAGGATTTCTTGGCTCTTCATCCCCTCATTGATGTGGATATCTTGGCCACCTTCCGTACTGTCCTACACGGGACCGCACGTGACTGGTGGGAGGTCAGACGTTCCAGCATAACCACATGGAGTGAGTTTGAGGCAGCTTTTCTTTCTGCATTCTTATCTGAAGATTATGAGGATGAACTGGCTGAACGGGTTAGAACAAAGATCCAGGGTGAGAAAGAATCTATAAGAGACTTTGCTTTTTCCTACAGAGCACTTTGTAGAAGATGGAAGGCTGATCTAACGGAAGGTGAAATTGTAAAGATGATACTGAAAAACATCAAGCCTTACCTGGCCAGCCAATTGCGTAGTCGAGTAAGTACTGTGGAGGAGTTGGTTAAGTTAGGACACCAACTGGAAAAAGATCATGAACAACAGCTTCGATATGAAGGTCGACTGGGTCCAAAGCATCCCCCCACATCACAAAAACCCTCACCGAACCGACCTGTTGAGAATGCACCCGTTCAATGTTGGAGATGCAGAGGACAGCATCCGCCAGGGAAGTGTCCACACTATATACCTCCACAGTCCCCGCAGCATCCATATTCCTCTCCTCAGACAAGGGGTCAGACTTCGAACAACTCTGTTACTGCCACGAGAATGCAGAAGCCTCCATCGACCATCAAGACAACCACAATACCCACAGGCCCTAATGCACCAATGTCAGTACCTCAGCAATTGGTTGTTCCCATCAGTATTGCTGCCTGGACTGGAAAAGCCATCGTGGATACTGGTGCAAGTTTCACTCTTATTCATGAAAGTCTCATGAAGCTGTTTCCATCATCCACTCAGCTCCACCCATGGTCCCGTGGACCTCTCTACTTGGCAAATGGAAAAGCAGAGATTCCATTAGGATGGATGAATACCACCCTACAACTCCATGACCAAGCTTTCACTATACCTGCTGCTGTTCTGACGTCACAAGCTCTCGCCTATGCTGTAGTCCTAGGTTTGGATTTTATCTTCTTCAGTGGGATGCAGCTTAATGTCATAGACCAAAAATATTCTTTCAAGTTTTCTCTTGGAAAAGAGTATCCCTTTCAACCAGGCAATGCCAGTGTACCAATTGTAAGTCCACCACAAGGAAACCTGCCACAGAAGAAAATCACACAGAATCTGTCTTTACTAAGTTCTATTCCACCTCCATCTACTCAACTGCTAATTCAACATCTTGACAGTATGGATAAAGAAATGTTAATTCAAAAGGCAGTGGATGAAGCTCATTTACCCCCAGATGGTAAACAACAGTTGCTCCACATCCTGCAAAGCCACCCTCAGGTGTGTACTCCCCGGACGGGACGTACTGATGTTCTGCAACACCACATTTATACTACTTGCCAAGTACCCATTAAACAAAAACCATATCGCATGTCTCCTCTAAAACAACTTGCCATGGATGAGCAACTTGAAGAAATGCTGGTGGAAGGAATTGTTGAACCATCTCACTCTGGTTGGGCCTCACCAGTGGTTTTGGTTCCTAAAAAGGATGGAAAACTTAGATTCTGTGTGGATTACAGAAAAGTTAATTCGGTCACAGAAAGTGATGCTTACCCTTTCCCCAACATTACAGAAATCCTGGAGTCACTCTCTGGAGCTGCCATTTTCACCACTATCGATCTCAACAGTGGCTATTGGCAGGTGATAATGAGCCCCGATAGCAAAGCCAAGACTGCCTTTATCACACCTGCAGGGCTCTATCAGTTTAATGTTATGCCTTTTGGTCTCAAAAATGCTCCCGCCACTTTTCAGAGACTTATGGAAACAGTCCTGGGGGAGTTAAGAAGAAAAATATGCCTCGTCTATATAGACGATATAATCATTTACTCACCTTCGATCAACCAGCACTTCCATGACCTTCAGACGGTTCTTCACAGGTTGGAAACGGCTGGGCTAACTATTAATTTGAAGAAGAGCAAGTTCTGTCTGCAAGAAATCACCTTTCTGGGTCATGTAGTCGGCATTCAAGGCATTTCAGCAGACCCAGGTAAGACAGAGGCCATTCACGTCTACCCTGTGCCAAAAAACCTGAAGGAGGTTCAAAGGTTCCTTGGATTAGCAGGCTGGTACCATCGGTTTGTCCCGAACTTTTCAAGAATAGCCGAACCCCTCAACTCACTGAAAAAGAAAGGACAACGATTTCAGTGGACAGTACAGTGCCAACAAGCATTCGAACAATTAAAGTCTTGCCTCACCTCATCACCCATCCTTGGCCATCCAGATCTTGCACTCCCCTTCACTGTTTACACTGACGCCAGTGACACGGGTCTGGGTGCAATTCTGGCCCAACGGAAAGATACTAGCAGGGAGGAAGTGATTGCATATGCAAGCAGATCCTTAACAGGAGCTGAATTAAATTACACAGCAACCGAAAAGGAATGTCTGGCAGTAGTGTGGGCTTTAGAAAAATGGCAACATTACCTGGAACACAAACTTTTCACCGTTGTCACAGACCATTCCGCCCTACACTGGGTCATGGGTTCCACCAAAACCACCAGTCGTCTCATCCGTTGGGTACTGCGACTGCAGAAATTTGATTTTATCATAGAGTACAGAAAAGGGAAACTCAATGTAGCACCAGATGCTCTATCCAGGACTTCTCAAACCTCAAGTTGCAATCTGTACACCAGCCACAAGGACCCGGAGCTTCCATTGTCAGATGTTGTCTTGTGGGAGGAACAACACAAAGACACTGAGGTTACGAAGTTATTACAAGCAGTTGCAGAAAACCGTTTAAGTCTGGTAGAACAATACGAAGTTGTTGAGGACAAATTATATCATAAAACATACCTCCCAAATAACCAGTTGCACTACCGTGTGTACGTTCCCAGTAGTCTTCGGCCCTCTCTGCTGCAGCACTATCACTCCAGTCCTCTTAGTGGCCATGGAGGAATCTACAAAACGTACAAGCGACTCCAGGAAGTAGCATTTTGGCCTGGCATGTGGTCTGATGTGAAACGTCATGTCAAAACCTGTATAAAATGTCAAACTTTGAAAAATGATAATCGAAAACCTGCTGGAAAATTGCAGCAAATTACCACCACACACCCAAACCAAATGCTAGGAGTTGACATCATGGGTCCCTTACCACGGAGTTCAAATCAAAATGAATACCTGCTAGTGTTCGTTGATTATTATTCGCGCTGGGTGGAGTTATTCCCCATCCGTCAGGCCACTGCACAAAGTGTTGCTTCCATCTTCAGAAAAGAGATCCTGACTCGATGGGGCGTTCCGGATTTCATTCTCTCAGACAGGGGTGCTCAGTTTGTCTCAGTTGTGTTCAGAGAGCTGTGTGAGAATTGGAGCATTACATCCAAACTAACTACAGCCTACCATCCACAAACCAACATGACAGAAAGAGTGAATCGTACCCTCAAAACTATGATGGCAGCCTACGTAGACGACAATCACAAGAAGTGGGATCAGTTCTTGCCCGAGTTTCGATTCGCCCTGAATTCCGCCATCCAAGAGACCACTGGACTATCTCCAGCAGAACTCCAGCTTGGCAGAAAGCTCCAAGGACCAATGGATAAAATACTTTGTGGCCCTAACTTATCTCCAGACACTGCTTCTTACGATGTGGTCCATCACCTCCATCAGCTGCAAATGCAAGCTAAAGAAAATAGTGAAAAAGCCAAGATGAGACAACTGAGGAACTATAATAAAAAGAGAAGAGAGTCAACTTTCAAACATAAAGACAGAGTTTGGCTGCGAAACTTTCCACAATCAAGTGCAAAACACCACTTTAGTGCAAAGTTGGCACCAAAATGGAAAGGACCGTACCGTATCCTGAAACAGTTGGGTCCACTGAACTATCAAATAGCTCTGGAAGATACAGGCGAAGATGTACGTACAGCACATGTCTGTAACTTAAAAATGTGTTTTCCAACAGCGGAAGAATTGGAGTCTCTGGAAAAAAAAAAACTGTATGAGCTATTTCAAGAACCCTCGGATGATGAAGAATTCTTAGGTTTCTAATACATGTTTTTTTTTAACAACCGTGGGTTGTTTTCTTCCAGGGAGGGAGAGTGTGGCGATTAAGGAAAAAAAAAAGGAGCTTTACGCCACCTCTTCGTTTTGTTTACTTTTATTTTTTACTTTCACTTTGCGTGTATGGGGAGGCGCTTTTCAATTAACGGCGGAGGCAAGGAGGATATAAATGTGGGTTCGTACCTGAGAGAGTGCGCGTCATCCGAAGGTTTGAAGCTGTGGGAGTGATTGTTTGGATTACCGTATGAAGGGGAGAGACGGCCGCTTGTGAGCTGAGGTTTCCAGCGAGGGATGTCTGGTGCGTCGCGGAGTTCACTCAACTTCACTGCGTTGCACATCCTGATCATCTGGTTTTAATAAAGCTGAAGACAAGTATGGGCTGCTTAATCCGCCGAAACGGTGCCTGACAACAACACCCCCTAGATCCCTTCATAAACGACAAACTTGGTCAGTACCTGTGCGCCGCCATTACCCACTCATTCATTCACGCACGCACTCGCAAAACATTCACGCACGCACTTTTGATATGCTTATATTACTGTGATTGTTTATTGATTATTGTACCTTTTAAGTTTGTTGATATTAGTAACTTTGAGCTAATTAACAGAATGTTTATTCTATGTTTTTTTCTTTTTTGTACAATTTATGAATGGTCCTGGACGCGAATCTGCCTATTGGAAACGTGACACAGGTGACGCGGCGATTGCTACAGGGTTTTTTTTTTCCCTTTTTTCTTTTTCTTTTCACCCTTGAATTACATTGTTGAACAGTTTTTTTTGTTTTGTTTTTTGTGTTTTTACTTTTATTTTTTGCTCTTGAAGGTTGTTTTGTGTCTTGTTATTGGGACATTGGAAAATAAAAAAATTTTTGCTAACAGTTGTCGCTGACAAATATATATTTTTTGTAAATATTGTAACCGGTGGTTTTTTGCTATCCGGGGAAAGATACCATCTTTGTCAGGAAATTCCTGGCTGGCGCCCGAACAGAAAGAATATATTATTTCTTTGAAAGACTTTTTGTGCTAGGGCGGTCACCACCGTTACAACAGTTCATGTCAATTTTTCTCAAGGGGAAAAAAATCCCTCAACTAATGCTGTAAATGTCTGTGCATCAGCGGTGGGGTTTTTAGTGAATCTTCCTGCATGTTACATCGTTAGACCAGTAGGTGGCGACAAGTGACTCACTTGATGAGTAATTAAATCCTTCACCTCGATTTATACAGCAGTGATGATACATTCAGGAAATAAAATCCCACCTACCTTGTTTAACTTCGAGATGTAATGATTGATTCATGTAACTTATGATGTCTAAAAAGTAAGTTACTCCATATTAACTCTTGTTTATTGAGCAGTTGTATAAGAGCAGTCATATTGTTTAGGTTATTATTACCCGCCGTGAAGGCTTAGATGGACAATGTTATAAAGCTAAGCTTAAATCTATATTACATATTATTTGGTATAGCCATGTAATATGTGCAATAATGTAGTCAGTCGGACATTATCCCTAAACAAATCCTATTAGGATATTTATAAGAGATCTCTGGTTTGTGTCTGCCATTTTCTTTTACATATTATCTCAAATAGAGCCACCACATGTGAATAGGGTAAAAAAAAAGAAAATAATAATATATATATATAGATATCACCATGCTTCCTCAGTTGATTAATCACAGTATATTAAGACAATTGTTATGTATTACAAGTTTTCTAAAATGTTAGGTTAAAATATTCAAATGAGGCATTATAATTAATATGCAGTAATTTGAATAAATGCTCAGAACAGAAATCTGAACATTGGATAAAGCCAGGTTCAAAATTCTTGATTTATTCAGAGATAAAGTTGATTTCAGAGGGGAATTTTCATATATTTTGTATCCGTTAAAAAAACGTAATAAAAAGAAGCATGTAATGGAAGCAAAATAGCTCAGTGAATGAAAAACCAATGGTTTTGCCTGTAATTTTGCCTTAAATGGATAGTTCACCCAAAAATGAAAATTGTGTCATCATTTACTTATACCTTCATGTTTCTCCAAACCTGTATGAGTTTCTTTCTCCTGTTGAACACAAAAGAAGATATTTTAAATAATTTTGGTGACCAGACAGTTGACGGCAGCCATTGACTTCCATAGTAATTATTTTTTCTACTGCTTAATGTTCATGAATAAATTCACATATTGTTTTACATATTCACAGAACTCTTCTTAGTATGGTAAAACAATGTACATATTCCTGACTGCTCCAGATTGAACTCTAAAACTCTTTCCATAACTAGATTCAAGTGGGTGAGAAAAAAGCTTTCAAGACCTTGTGAGTGCTGATAAGTGTTCAGAGTGGTCTGTCTAGCAGGACGTTACACAGATAAGGGTTTTGGGGTCGAGGTCAAGGCCTACATGCTGCGTCACACTCACACACACACTTTAATAAGCCTTAATGTGTGCTCTTCATCAGCGCATTATCTGACTCTGTAGTTACAGTCTTGTGGTTCAGCATTAATACCATCACACAAAACATAACTATAGGCTGCTTCATATTTTTGGTGACTGTGTGTTTGTTGTTCAAATCTGTTTTTACATGTAATGACTGCAAATAACACTAAAGTGCATATTCCAGTTTTTCAGTAATATTCACATACACACACACAAAAAAGGATGCTTGTATGAGGCAAGTTCAGTTGAATTAAAACATTCTTCTGTTTATTTATCCGGATGTATATTAGCTGATTATCAGGGTCATGTCCATGGCTGAACAATTTGATTAACACATAAATGAGTAAGACATTCATAAATAAAAACAATATTCACTGAAGCCTCGTGTTCTAGAGATTTCAGCCAAAAAACAGGAGAGAGAAAATATGGTCCATTTACGCCCTCGAGTGGTTTAACAAGAGCAGGACAATCTGTTACACAACCGGGAACAGTAGGAACACAGAAGAGCACAAGATAAGAAAATACATGAGCAGCCTACATGTCAGCTTAAAATAATAAAACATATCATGAATAAATATTAATTATTAACGAGTATTAAAAGGAATAAAACAGCCAAACATGATGATTAAATGAATATTGGATCTTGTTGTTCCATTGGCTACAGGACAAACGATTGTTTCCAAAGCGATGCCTGTGAGAAATATAGGGTCTTATATAGCGCATTGTAGGGTCTGGTGTGAAAAAACACCAATAAAACAGCATGCAAATGACTCTTTTGTTGCTTTATACTGAGCGTTTCGCAAAAGCACTGACGGAGTTTGTGGCTGCCCGTGGAGGTCTGTTGGGTATTCACACGAATGTCACGATTCGATTCGGACTCACAAGTTTGCGGTTCGATATTGATTCATTTGTGGAGATATATCAGGTACAGTACGTACATTTTTCTCAAGAAAAAAAAAAGCCCTCAACTAATGCTGTAAATGTCTGTGCATCAGCGGTGGGGGTTTTAGTGAGTCTTCCTGCATGTTACATCGTTAGACCAGTAGGTGGCGACAAGTGACTCACTTTATGAGTAATTAAATCCTTCACCTCGATTTATACAGCAGTGATGATACATGCAGGAAATAAAATCCCACCTACCTTGTTTAACTTCGAGATGTTATGATTGATTCATGTAACGTATGATGTCTAAAAAGTAAGTTACTCCATATTAACTCTTGTTTATTGAGCAGTTGTATAAGAGCAGTCATATTGTTTTGGTTATTATTACCTGTAAAGGCTTAGATGGACAATGTTATAAATCTAAGCTTAAATCTCAGTATAGCCATGCAATATGTGGAATAATGTAGTCAGTCAGACATTATCCCAACGTTTCCTATTAGGATATTTATTTGTGTGTAGCATTTTCTTTTACATATTATCTCAAATAATAGAGCCATAATGGGGTAAAAAAAAAATGCCTGTGGAGGTCAAGATTTAGATTCTGCAATTATTTTACCCATTGCACAAACTCATTTGAATGCAAAATTCTCTCAGTTGTTCAGATCATCTCTCCCCCCAATTCCCTATTGGGCTGCATTTATTGCAGGGGGGATCTCGAGCACAAGATGTTATTAACATGCAAAAGAGTCAGAAATCTAAAGGAAAAATGAATAGTTGCCATAGTTGTGCTAGGATGGGGCATTTGGCCAACAAATGCCCTGAACGGAAGAAGCATCGCTGACCTTCTCTCCCTCAAACAAATACACTTCCATGTGCTCAAGCCCAAAGCAGCACTCCTGCTGCATCCCAGACATCTGTTGATCATAATGTGACTGAACTAGTGCGGAAAGCTCTGGTTAAAGCCCTCCAGTCCTCCAGTCGCAGTGATGGCTCCTGGTCTCAGTCCAAATAGATTGCGTAGACTCTTTCCATTTTACATGCTAACCTTGGAGGCGAGGATAGCATAATGTTGATTTCATTGTTTCGGTACTACTGACAAACAACAAAATGCATCTTCAAGGCTTATCTGGTTCTTGTAATTCCACACTGTCTCAACTCATCCCATTGCGCATTTATCCACACAATCAATTTGGGTTGGAGAAAACCATGACCAGCGAGCCATAGAACCAAACTGATTGATGTATATCATAGTATTATCCACCAAAGAGTTTGAAAAATTACGACAAATTGTGAAAGACAAATTGTCCAGATGCCTACACTGTTTGCAAATGAAACCAAAATTTGAGAAGGACAAAATTCTAACTGGCCATAGTCTTTGTCTGAGGGAACCAATTATGCATCTTCATCTTGACTTCATGTTGTTCTTCATGTGTTTTGTTATTCGGAGTGTGTAAAACCTTCTCATTTCAGGACTGCCACTGATGGCAAGGTTGTAGACATTTTTCTCAAATGTGTAAATGGGGAATTTTGGAAGCATTGGACAGTGATGGTTTTGGGAGCAAAAGTTTCACATTGCATACCAACTGCCCGAAAACATAAACTTTTTAAAACGGGTTTAAAAATGCACGTTTTTGAAAACGGTCTCCGTGTACACAACAAAAACGAGAATCTCTGAAGACGATGACGTCATGCACATGCCTATTATGTGTTCAATCTATAGTGTTTCATCGCCATCTAATGGCCTGGCAGCAGAATACAGCATTTTTAGTCGATTTCGCATATCCGTGTGAATAGGGATCTTTAGACAATGGTAAGTTTTAAGCATATTGTTGTCGTGTAAAGGTACACTTTGAGCATTTGATTTTAAGAGTACTTCAGTTTTTTTTCTCGTACTGAATGTAGGCTCAGATATGTACTAAGTAAGATACATGACAGTGAATAACAAGAAACAGTTCATTTGCCAGGAATGGCATGTTTATTTTCTAAACTCAGAATAAACCTGAATAGCTCAATATTGCAATAAATCAAAGTCGACACCTGCGATTCTTCACTTCCACGTAAAGTAGCCTTGTTGACAAGTTTGGGTAAGTAAAGGAAAAATACACAAGATATCTGTGGCGAGCAGGACAAGGCCGGGGGCCGTGAGAAAACGGTGCGAGGTCGGTGGCGTGATTAATGATGAGTGACACCTGCGCGACGCACCGGTCTCGTATCTCTCACGGAGGAGCGGAAGCATAAAAGGAGGAGCGACGACAGTGAAGGAAGAGAGAGGCCTGGACTTATGTTGTGTTTTGTTTTATTATTTGTGTCAGCAGTCGTCCGTGAGGGGCTGCTGTCTTTTACTTTCGTTTTGTTTATTTATTTTATTAAAATATTTTGAACGTTGAACTGGTTCCGCCTCCTTGTTCCCATAACATCTAACTTCATTACAATATAGTACCTTCAATGTCCTGTAGATGGCGATATTGCTTCCATTGTAGCAGAAATAAAATGCTGCAGAAAAAGTTTGGTGCCAAACACATTACTCTGCCCTCAGAGCACAAAAGATCTGTCACATAATGCAACATAAGGTATACATAAGGTATAGATATCTTCAGCACAAGTGAAAGTAGAAACCAATGTCTTCACAATCCAGTGTTGTTGACAGCCTCAACCTCAGTACCTGTTGAAATCGAGCCAGGCTTGACTCGATGGATGCATCTCACACAAACTACACTTTTTCCTGCTTGCTCTACTAACTCCAAAAATACTCACTGCTAAGATAACCCTCATGATAAGCTAAAATGACATGAAATGTTGTTTTGTAACTAACAACCTCATTTTCTTTACAGGATAGCTTCATAAAAAGTCTCTTACAGGTTGCAGAATGAATGTTTCTTCTGGTGCTAATGTAATGCTGACCTGTAAAAGGGAGATGTGTGGATGTTGTTGTGTTGCTTGCTCTCTTTTTGTTCTTGTTTTGTTTTTTATATTATTTTTTCCTTCTCTATCTAATAGGAATGAGTAGATGTGATCAATATGCGATGTATATACATCCAACTTGATTGCTGAACCGACTGTGTCCATAGGAAGAGCTTTGTGCTTAAAATCCCTGTAGTCGACCTTGGCTGTCACAATCAGAAGAGGACAGACAAGGTTACTGAATAATATAAGTTTAAGTTGTGCAGAGGGAAGAGGGAAGAGCAATGCAGGGAAGGTATAGCAGACGAGAAGTATAATGATCGATAAACTGATGATGACTTAGCTGACAGTAATGATGTCTCTTGTTGCAGGTAGATGAAGACGGGAAGAACCAGGGCAACATAGATCGGTGATGACAGGAAGAACGGGACTTCAGGTAAGTAGGTTTCGGATTTGGGAAACTCAGGTGAGTGGTTTAGGAATTTGGAAAGTGATGGCCAAACAAAGAGGGAATCTTTTGAGTTATTACCAGAAGGGCTATTTGATATTTCTAGTGAAATGTGATCCAACAAAAGGTTTTTTCAGATAGAAATATGAATTTTGTTTTTTGATTTCCAGTTCATGAGGATGGTTTTCTTGGCGACGGCTAGCGCGACTAACAGAGTTTTAATGTTAAGGTGGTTCAGGTTGATTGTGGAGGTGTCTCCAAGCAGACAGAGAGATGGGGACGTTGGGATGCAGCAGCCAAAGAAGGTGGAGAGGATCCCAGTAATCCTTTCCCAGAACTGTTTTATAGGAGTACAATGCCAAAGTGCATGAATATATGTGTCCTGACAGTTCTGAGTGCAGGGGGAACATATGTCTGAAGTGGAGCCCATATGAAGTAATTTTCGTCCAGTGAGGTGAGTCCTGTGGATAGTTTTGTATTGTATTAGCTGCAGATTAGTGTTTTTGGTCATGAGAAAGCTATTTTTGCAGACTTGAGTCCAAAAATTGGCATCGATTGGAATAGATAGATCCGATTCCCATTTTTCAATGGGAAGACTTATGGTGGTGTCTGTTTGCGTCACAATTCTGTAGATTTTGGATAGAAGTTTTTTTGAGGATGGTATACTGATTAATTGTGAGATAGGTGTGGCAAGTTCTAAGTTGACCATTGATGGTTGTTTTAATTGCTGATGTAATTGCTGATTTAACCTGTAGGTATTGTAAGAAGTGTTTGTCGGTGATGCCAAATTTCTGGACCAAGTCCGCAAATGTGGAGAAAATGCCATTGAGAAAAATATGTTGCAGATGAGTAATGCCTCTGTCTTTCCAGGTGTGGAAGTTGAGTGTTTTGTTGTTGCAAGTGAAATCGGGGTTATTCCAAATTGGAGTGAGTTTCGAAGGTGACAGCTTTGTGTTAGTAATGTTGTGGAATTTCCACCAGGCTGTCAGACTAGAGCTAATTGTGGGCGCTTTGAAACAGGGATGTTTTTTTAATTGTCGGAGTAAGGAAGGGCAGGTCTGAGATCTGCAAGTTATTGCAGATATTTTGTTCTAAGTCTATCCAGGTGATAGAATTGCTTGGGGTGAGTTCCATCTGTGTACATACTGAAGATGATTTGCCAAACAGTATAAAGCGAAATTTGGTGCTTCTAATCCTCCTAGGTTCTTTGGTTTTTGAAGGGTGGATAATTTTATTCTTGGAGTCTTGTTTTTCCAGTAGAATTTTGTGATTGCTGAGTTTAGAGATTTAAACCAAGAAGTGGTTGGTTGTATTGGGGTCATTGAGAGGAGATAGTTTACTTTGGGTAATATTGTCATTTTGATAGCGGATATCCTGCCTATGATAGAAAGTGGTAGGTTTGTCCATCGAAGGAGGTCATCTTTGCTGAGGGCTCAGGCGGTGAGGTGGCGGCCATCTTTGCTGAGGGCTCAGGTGGTGCTGAGCTAAAGGTAGGCTATAAACGCTACAAACGAACTACACCACGGTCACATGACTTCAGCGTCACCATCACTAAGCTTCTGACAACTCTTTCAGTTTTTATCTAAAAACATTTTCCCTGAAAGTTTGAGTTAGAATAGCGTATAAGCACGATTATAAGCATAAAGATGCTGTAAAGTGGACTGAGTTTACCTGTTCAGCGTGATGACGCTTAATCTCCTCGACAGCGTCTGTAGTCACATTTAGCCACTTGTTAGCAACCGCCTTTTTCAAGACACGTAACAGTGTGGTTATATTGATCAATTTTATATCATAGAATAAAACGTGAACGTGTCTTGAGCTTGTGTTCACCACAGACCTTGTTTCAGACATTTAACCAAAACCATTCGAAAAACCCATTAACTTCGGGACGATGGAACCGGAAGTGCTAATATGCTAACTCGCTTCCACGTTTTGGCCTACAAAGTGATGTCATACCTGCAACACTCTATTGTGTCCGTTATGTATATGATTGCACTGTGTCCTCAAACAGGTTTACTCTAAATGCTTTCTGTTTAGACCTATAGGAGGAGATAGTTTATAGTTAATTTCTCATAGTTTCTCATAGTTTATTGCTTGTTTCAGCAAAGAATAGCAGCCGAAGATTTTCAGTACACACATATCACATTGCCTTAAAACTTGGACTGCCATTTTTTCTTGCTGCCATTGTTCAGGTAGCCTACATTCTGTATTTGTAAATCTACATGGCTTAAATAATACTTATTTATAATAATAATCAAATGCTAATTGTCCTGTCAATCTTATATGGTTAGCTAGTTAACCGTGGATCAGAAGAACAGTGATTACAGTAATCTGGGTTAGGGGTTTTCAATCTTTAAGATGCCATTGCCACAGATCCCCAAATATGGTTGAGGGATCAAAAGACAGTTGTATATTTTCAAGTATAAAGACCCAATTAATACAGTGGATGAGTCAATACAGTTGATTACGTTACATTGTTTTTTTTTTCTCTATTTTCTGTAGTACTACTGTAATATGTGCCGTTTTATTCAATCAAAATCTGTTTATTTGACAAATGTTATTTATTTGAATCAAATGATTTTCTATTGTACTCCCTGTGGTCCTCGGACCCCAGTTTGAAACCCCCTGGTCTAGGTTACACAGTGATAATGAAAATAAAATCGACTTTTTTATTAACAACAAAAACGTCAAAAGACGTTCAGCATTTATAAACATTTCTCAGTGTATCGCGAGTGTCTGCTACAGTTCTGACCACCAGAGGGCGATTTTGACCACCACGAACCACACAATGTGACTGATATGAATGTGTAAGGCTGTTTAGCAAGTCTACTTCAAAGATAAACCTGTTGTGGTTGCTTGCTTCATTTAAACTGTATTTTAGGACTTTACTTGTTTGTTTCTGTTGCTGTTGCTCAGCTTTTTTATGCCATGAATATCTTTACAATCTTTATTGTGAGGCTGGTTTCTGCATTAGCCTTTAAAAATATATATATATATATATATATTTATATATAGCCTATATACACACACACACACACACACACACACACACACACAAGATACACAAGATTACCTGTTACATTTTTTTAAATAAAAATGTATGTAAATTTGAAATCTTTGTTTGTACAAACCGAACATCAAAGTGTAAAGCGTGTACCCATATTACAAGCAAATATTAGAGTGTGTGTTCCAGAATCCCTTCGGAAAAGTGAAGCAAATAAAAGTGTAGGCCAGCTGAATCTTTATCTATAGCCCTTTCTGAACTCAGCAGATAAGACGGAGAAGAAGCAGACGTTCCAAAGCAGAAGGTTATCTCTTTATGTCATCCACACAAAGAAAAGGTTAATGTTGTTCATGAACATCTCACTATTGATGTCAACATATGAATATAGACATGTCAAAAGGTCAAAACTGAAAGATTGTTTTGGTTCAGCTTTTCTTACTATTTCCTTTTCCCCTCTTCCTGCTTCTTTGTTTATTAACTCATCTAATTCATGCTTTCTTTCTTTACCTAGTTTCCACGCCTCCATCATGTCTTATGTAATCTTGCCTGGGCTCAGTTCTCTACACCA
The DNA here is from genome assembly GCF_951802725.1 of Rutilus rutilus. Taxonomy (NCBI): domain Eukaryota; kingdom Metazoa; phylum Chordata; class Actinopteri; order Cypriniformes; family Leuciscidae; genus Rutilus; species Rutilus rutilus. Next base: position 54,889,615 of record NC_140211.1, on the reverse strand, counting down.
GATTGCGTACGCTGCGGATTGGTTTCATGTCCTTCCACCAACATGTGCTCGTCAATTCAATTATGCGATACGGGGGCATACGTTACAGAAGCATTTAAAACAGAACACTCTTTGCTTACGCAATTCCTGAAAATAGATATCCAGTCGAAAAGCATTTAGCCCAATAATGTTGGGCAGATGATCTCTTTTGCTTTGGATAAGTGGTGTGTGAGTCGTGCAGCATTACATGCCTGGAGACTGGAGAGAAAAAAGGTCAACATTATAGAATTATACAAGCTCTGGGAACTTTTATGAATATTTGTGTGTGTGTGTGTGTGTGTGTGTGTGTGTGTGTGTGTGTGTGTGTGTGTGTGTGTGTGTGTGTGTGTGTGTGTGTGTGTGTGTTTGAGTGTGTTTTTCACATCCAGATCATCCGGTCACCTGAAAACGTAAATTATATTCTCACCTTTATGTCGTTTCAAACTTTCAGTTTTATTAGTATTTTTTTGGTATAAAATATGTATTTTCTGTACAGTGAAAGCAAATGTGTATGGGTGCTGCAGAACTTTAGGAATGACAAAAAAAAAAATAAAAAAAAAATATATATATACATTTTAAAAGTATCATTTTAATGTTTTAGTCTCTCTTTAAAAAAAAAGAAGAAAAAAAAAAGCCCACAGGTTTAGTTCATTTTATTTCAGGTTTTGTTATATTAGTAAGTCAAGATAAACTAAATTTAAAATATTTTTAAAGATATTTTTTATCTATTTTATTTCAGTTAACATTTATTTTATTTTATTTTAAGTAACATTTAAAAAAATGTTTTTAGTTAACTATAATAACCCTGAAACAGACCAAAATTAAAGTTGATATTCACTGAATATCTCAGAATCTGAGATTCGACAGTTACATTGGAAGGGATTTCAGCGGATAACCCGTGAAGTTTGGGTCTTTTCCTCACACAAAGGCTATTGTGCACGAGTACATTTATGGACTATAATTATATGCAGCGTCGGAACTCAACAGCATGTATAAATTCTCTTTCGTTTTCATCGCATGGAAAAAAAGCAGCATGAACATTCTGCCTAATATCTCCTATTGTGTCGCACAGAAGAATGGGTTCAGACTCAGAGTGACCTGATGGTGAGACTTTTGAGTGAATTCTTTCTTAAAATAGGTTGTCAAAAATCAGAACACTTTACTCTCATTTCATGCTCCACACGGGAACACGCTGTTAGTTCAGACTGGCTCAGCTAGAGCGCGGCATTCAGGGACTTTGTCTGGGAACACCGGAGTTGACCTTGAGGCCCAGTGGATATTTCCGTACACTGCTTTTCCACAGCAGGCGTAGATGGCACAGACCCAGAGAGCGAGAGAGAGACTGTAGTGTCAGGAGGTGTTTTTCTGTTCCTGACCTGGGCCAGAGTGACCTCAGCGGGGATGCAGTGAGAGGCTCATGGGCGGCCGGAAGCCATAATCCGGGATGTGAGTGAAAGCACTAACCCTCCTCTCTCTGGTGAGCTGCTCTGACTGCGCGGCTCTGCAGGATCCCACTGAAGTGGAGGGAGAAAATAGCAGATCAAACGCATCTACAAAGGCCTCTGGAGGACCAAAAATACAGTGTTTCAAACATACCAATCATAGCACTCTCAAAGACTGGACTCTTCAATGGGCTAACCTCAGTCTTAAAGGTATATGTAAATGTATAATGCTACAACATTTGATCAAACATGTTGGTTTTAACTATTTTGAAGAATATATTGTCCATGCAAAACTTCCATACCCACCTGACAGGGAATGTTTTAAAAACTTCCCTAATGTTCTGGCAAGGTTCTTCTCTCAAAGTTAACATTTAAAGTCCCCCTGTAGTGAAAATCAATCAAATTTGTATTGTTGTTTATATGTCTATGTGGTGTTTTTAATATGCTTTAAGACAAACCACGTGCAAATTCATGAGTCAACACCATTGCTGACTATTTTCGGTTTGAAATCGATAAATTGAGAGAGAGTGGAGGCGGGGCTAATTTGCATATTCATAGAACCGCGAATACTAAATGAAGCAAGGGTGTAGAGTTGCATTCAAGCTATTTCATGGCTTTTTTTTTTCCACAGGAAAAAACTTTTAAATATGTATTAACGTTTGAGTTTTAAGGGATAAAGTTATTAACTACAGGGGGGCTTTGACAGAACGTTATCTGGTCTTAAATAATGTTCTCAAAACTTTAGCATAAAAACATTCTTTTATTTTTTAACTTACTTACTTACTTATGCCCTCCACCCCTCCCGGGGTATGGGCCGCCAAAGGTAGACCTCCAGAGATTTCTGTCCTGGGCCATTCTTTCTAGTTGACTCCAGTTGAAGCCCATCAAAGAGTATAGAAGCCCAAGAGGCGAAACTCTGTTGTGTTATGGGTAACAGTCTGTAGATGGCGCTGCGGAGGCGCGTCCGCCATTATGGACTGAAAGCTGCTGAAATCGTTAGCGCCAGTTTGCATAATAGGACATAAATATTGATAGATTAAAGGTTTGCAGTAATTTTATAATTGTATCTTTGCAAACCGTAAGTGGTAGGCTAATGAAGCCGATTCGGTGGGGGACATACCCTTACGAAAAAGTACTATAGGAATCTTATAGTATTTTGGGACAAAATATTATAGTAATCTTATAGGAATACTATAGTAATTTGGGACATACTATAGAAGTACGACAAGACTACTATAGAAATACTATAGCAGCTTTAAAATATTATAGAGGTATTACAGAACATCACAGAAGTATGTTATGTTCTGTAATACCTCTATAATATCCTAGAGCCGCTATAGTATTTCTATAGTAGTCTTATAGTACTTCTATGTTAATATTTTGTCCCAAAATACTATTTTCCTAAGGGTAATTAGGCCATGCATAACCAACACATAGACGTAACATTTTCTGTCATTTAACGTCGGTCATCCTCATTAATGTATTTTAAATTGTTTTCATATTTAGATATGACGGCCAGAAAAAATTAAGTTATGTTAAGTTTTTATTATGTTAAGTTGGTTCAGTGCCATTGACTCCCATTATTTTTCGGCGTTTTCCTTCAGTTTTCAGTCCATAATGGCGGCCGCGCCGTCACGTCATGGGGGCAACTGTTGCTATGGAGCGTTCTATTGAGTTTCTCTTGGGCTTCTATACGCTTTGAGCCCATCCTTGTGACGTCTGCGTCGAGTTCGCGTCGCCATGTGCTTCTTGGGCGGCCTCGCTTCCGCTTGCCTTGAGGGTTCCACCTGAGAGATTTCTACCTCCACTGGAAGTTGGCAGGTCCTTTCCCATAGATTGGAGTTATTGATAGTGTCAGGCCAACGAATGTGGAGAATCCTTCTGAGACAGGTGTTGATGAAGGTTTGGATTTTACTGTTGTTGGCTTTGGTTGTCCTCCAGGTTTCAGCGCCGTACAGCAGTACTGATTTCACGTTGGAGTTGAACAGTCGGATCTTGGTGGTCAAGGTCAGCTCTCTGGAAGCCCAGATGTTCTTGAGCTGGATGAAGGCGCCTCTTGTTTTACCCATCCTTGCCTTGACATCTGCTTCTGTTCCACCATGCTGGTCGATGATGCTGCCCAGGTAGGTGAATGACTGCACTTCCTCCAGAGGACTTCCGCTCAGTGTGATTGGGTTGATGTTGCTGGAGTTGGTTTTAAAGATCTTGGTCTTCTCTTTGTGGATAATGAGTCCAACTTCTGCTGATGTAGCTGCCAACACACTGGTCTTTATTTTTTAACATTCAGAATAAATGTTTTCATATGTTAGCATAAACTTCTTAGAACGCATAGCCTACAAAGTTCTGTCATGAAACTTAACTCAATCTGCTTGCAATCACATAGGGCACAGCTGATTGGTTCCTGCTGTATCAGTAGCCAATGAGTTCTCTGGTCAACCTTCAAATACTTGGTAAGCATTTGCTAGTTGTTGCAGCGCGCTTTCAGAAACCCTCCACCTTCCCCAGCTCCACCTGTATAGATCTGCTACGTGTGATTCATGTACGCTATATTGTACAGCAGCAGCATGTCTTTTTTTTAATCTAGGTTAAAGTAGGTTAATAAAAAAGCTCTAAATATAATTAATAAACAAATATTATAAAAAGTGTAATCAATTCTATTGTTCATTGTAATTGTTGTTTGTAAACTGGTGGTGAACAGATTTAGACTTTTATTCACATATAAACATCGATCAACGCACATACAGAGCACGTCAAAAATGGTTAGCGGAAGCTCAAACTTATTTATTAATTATGGGCATCATAAAATATTGATTAAAGCACCTTTGGTTTGGAAGCCATATGTGTAGCTAATAAACAAAAATTACAAATCCATAAACAGAAGAATTAAAGTCACCGTGAAACAATTCTTGTTTTTGTTTTTTTAAATGGAATATTGCAGTATTTATTATAAATTATTTATCCATGCAGATCATTTGCCCTCATAATCTTTAATCAGAATAACTTCCCCTCCCTTCTCTTCTCTGATGATGTGTTTACTGACGTGAGGGCGGGGCAAAGCTGTCACTCATACGAGATCGACCAATAGCAAACCACAACCATCCAATCAATTCCCGATGGACATCAAAATCAAGTCCCGCCCTACATTTTGTCTTGTTCAAGAAGCCATTTCACTCAGATATCCGTCACAATAGAGAAGAAAAGACTATCACGACTATTGCAACATGTCGACTTTAAAAAAATACAGGAGTCTGGGCAATCAGCCATTCGTTTTCTGTATCATCTATTCGCCTTATTTCATGATATCCGACTCCAGTTGGAGGATAAAGCAGCGTTAAGACCCGCTTGGATGGAATTAGTGTTAAATGAGAATGAAGGGTTATAAACAAAATCCCGACATCTGTGTCGTGTTTGTCCAGGTGTGGATTCACTATGCACAGTTATTTCATCCTCCACACGTTTGCCAGTGCAACAATATCTTCATCATATCCCCTGAGAAAAGTGTGACTCATGACATACGGAGTATATAAATGAAACTGTCCATACGGCCTCTTTCATGCTCTTCACTGTGGCAGAAAATGCCATGTGGAAGAGTGAAGTATTGACCTCACAGTGAAGGTGTCAAGAGCACACAGTCTGACCTCATGCTGTCATTCACCGCACTGAAAATAGCGAGGCAAGCTTGTTGTGTAGCGTAACTAGAAGCTGTTCCAGAGGTCAATAGTCCTGGTTGTTTCCTTGCTTTTGTCCTCTCTTGTATAGTACATTACATCTGAAGATGGATCCGGGGAGATTTTCATGTTTTCACTTGAATAGTCCAAGGTGAAAATATATATACGACATGCACAGCACAACTATTAGCATTCAAAAATGAAATGAAGTGGAAATTGCATCGTATGATGAGGCGGACGTACTTCAAGTTGGGGCAGAAAGAAACACACAGTATTAATTTAGAGAGGGACCTATTGTGCCCTTTTTCAAAGTCTTGATTTTTCTTTGTCTCTACTAGAATAGGTTTTCATTCTTGAATGTTCAAAAAACACATTATTTTTCCACATATTTGACATTGTTGCAGCTCATCTCTCTTCCCAGTCCGTCAGTAATGCTCTGTTTAGTTCCTATCTCTATAAAGCCCCTCCTTCCAAAAAGCGCAATGTGCTCTGATTGGCCGGCTGGATCGGTGTGTTGTGATTGGTCAACCGCTTCAAGCGTGTTTGGGAAATGTCACGCCCCTTACCATAACCGCAAGTTTCAACACACTACTAACTAACTCAACCAGGCCTCCCCCTTTATTTTGCGCATGCCTTGGGCGGGATTTATTTTGAAATAGGAATATTGTGGCGTTTGCATTCCTGGAAGAAAACTTAAGACTGATAAAGAGAATAACTCCCTTTGTGCTTTGTGCAAAAAAAACATAATAGGTCCTCTTTAACATCTGTTAATCTTTAAAGCTGCACCACAGTTTATTTTTGCAAAGGCGGGCACAGAAAAACCTAATTTCCGAATCAGAACATTACATTCTCTAATCATTGGTAAACATAACACAACTCTACACAATTATTTTATTATGCATTCATATTAGACTTTATTATCCATTCAAATTCCTGTCTGTGTGCGTGACTCATCTCGGCTCTGTGATGAAAGCTGTGTCCTAGGAAAAAAGGTCAGGCCATGTGTCGAGGCAGAGCGCCGGCCTTGTTTTGCAGTGAAAGACTTATACCCAACATGGGCTCCTCCCAGTCTCCAAAAGGGCCGTGCGTAAGATTTTAGAGCATAACTGCATGGAAAATCTGCTGTAATGACAGCCCAGGGCAAGGCTGTGTCTATTGTGCTTCTTGTTTACATGGCTTTGTGGAGATAATTGTATCAGAGGGAGGGAGAAAAAGCTTACGAACTGAATGGGGTCTTTGTTAGGCCAAGCTTCTCATTGTACTAAATGAGTTTTAGAGGAGTAAGTAGCCAGTCATGGCTAAATGATGAGTGAAAAGCATAATGAGTACTTCCGCTAGAACCACACTTATAAAGAAACATGGTCTAACACAAAATGACAACACATGTAGCACTTCAGAGACAGTGAAGATGTAAATAAACAGATTAATGCATTAATGTCTGGTGCTCAGTCAGTGTACATTAATTATTAGGCGTCTTGAGGAGGCAACGTGGACAAGTTGCTGAAAACATCTTTTCGACAAATGTCACAGAAGCAAACAGAATAAAATAAGTCTGGTCCAGAATTAAATTAAATAGCTGTAATTTAGATGTTTTAAGGAAGTATATCTGTATAGGTAAATCTTTAGCTTTTAACGTGATTATTTACAGTACACTTGATGAGAAAATTATGTAAGTATACTGCTAATAGCTTTTTATTATGCATTAAACAATAAACAGATACAAATAGACAGAACTGAAAGAACCTCTACAGGAATTAAATTACATCAAATCTTCATGTAAAGTTTCATAACACACACACAAAAAAGATAACATTATAAACACATGCAAAGGAAAACATTATGCATCAGTGGTATTACCAACACATTTTTGCTTATGAATTAAAAAAATTCCATCCAAAATTTTAAATGAACTATGTAATTTATTGGAGTATTAATTGTACCTTTATACAGTAACAGATTATCAAATTGAACAAGGATCTGGAAGAATCAAGGTACTTTGCATTTTTTTTTTTTTCACATTGAAAAAATAAATGGATCATTGTTTCAGGTATTTTGCCACAGTATATATATATACACTCACCTAAAGGATTATTAGGAACACCTGTTCAATTTCTCATTAATGCAATTATCTAATCAACCAATCACATGGCAGTTGCTTCAATGCATTTAGGGGTGTGGTCCTGGTCAAGACAATCTCCTGAACTCCAAACTGAATGTCAGAATGGGAAAGAAAGGTGATTTAAGCAATTTTGAGCGTGGCATGGTTGTTGGTGCCAGACGGGCCGGTCTGAGTATTTCACAATCTGCTCAGTAACTGGGATTTTCACGCACAACCATTTCTAGGGTTTACAAAGAACGGTGTGAAAAGGGAAAAACATCCAGTATGCGGCAGTCCTGTGGGCGAAAATGCCTTGTTGATGCTAGAGGTCAGAGGAGAATGGGCCGACTGATTCAAGCTGATAGAAGAGCAACTTTGACTGAAATAACCACTCGTTACAACCGAGGTATGCAGCAAAGCATTTGTGAAGCCACAACATGCACAACCTTGAGGCGGATGGGCTACAACAGCAGAAGACCCCACCGGGTACCACTCATCTCCACTACAAATAGGAAAAAGAGGCTACAATTTGCACGAGCTCACCAAAATTGGACAGTTGAAGACTGGAAAAATGTTGCCTGGTCTGATGAGTCTCGATTTCTGTTGAGACATTCAGATGGTAGAGTCAGAATTTGGCGTAAACAGAATGAGAACATGGATCCATCATGCCTTGTTACCACTGTGCAGGCTGGTGGTGGTGGTGTAATGGTGTGGGGGATGTTTTCTTGGCACACTTTAGGCCCCTTAGTGCCAATTGGGCATCGTTTAAATGCCACGGCCTACCTGAGCATTGTTTCTGACCATGTCCATCCCTTTATGACCACCATGTACTCATCCTCTGATGGCTACTTCCAGCAGGATAATGCACCATGTCACAAAGCTTGAATCATTTCAAATTGGTTTCTTGAACATGACAATGAGTTCACTGAACTAAAATGGCCCCCACAGTCACCAGATCTCAACCCAATAGAGCATCTTTGGGATGTGGTGGAACGGGAGCTTCGTGCCCTGGATGTGCATCCCACAAATCTCCATCAACTGCAAGATGCTATCCTATCAATATGGACCAACATTTCTAAAGAATGCTTTCAGCACCTTGTTGAATCAATGCTGTAAGACTGAAAATACTGGTTGAGGCCCTGGTCTGAGATAAAGGGCTAATTACCATTTGACCTCCCCCATACGACCTCACTTCCGCAAAATACTAAGAACTCACACAAGAATATGGTTTAATGTGAATGTTTATCATTGACTGTTATGTTTTTGGTGTCATTTGAAATGTCTCAAAGTGAGTGGTACAGATATCCCATATTCAGATAGATAAAATAAAAGGTAATAAGGTTTAGAGAAGTTTAGAGAAAACTGGTTAAGCCATCTGAGGGTGGTTTTCCCCATCCCCCATATCACCTGGGCAAACAGGATAAAGGAAGGTGTGCTTGCTCTATCGGGGCTCTTCTTTGCTGGTCACGAATGGAATAGGTGGTCTCTCCCTCTCTCTCTCTCTCTCTCTCTCTCTCTCCCTCTCCCTCTCTCTCTCTCTTTCTCTTTCTTTTCCTTTCTCTCTCTCTATCTCAGGTTACAAGCTGGGTAAGATTCTTTGGTGTAACCAATGTATAATCATGTTCTAGATATTTGAATTGATTGTGGAATTGATCTCTGATATCTGAAATATTAAATTGTTACACGCGATTATTCTAACTGATTTTGACATTGTTCCTTTAATGGTTATAAGGAATAGTCAAACATTCGCTCACTTTCAGTGAGGCACAGATATTATTAAACCTTTCATTTATGGAGTCAGATGAATTAACAAGTAAATACATATGATTAATGTATTACAAATTTAACCAAAACAATACTTTGCGTGAGTGAGGACAGAACACGTGAGACCTTCCCCGTGTATTGGCGAACCGGCAATTGGGCCAATATAGCGGGCCTTACAATGCCACGTAGAATTAAGGCAGTTCTGAAGGCGAAAGGGGGTCAAACACAGTATTAGTATGGTGTTCCTAATAATCCTTTAGGTGAGTGTATATATATATATATATATATATATATATATATATCTGTATCACAGGATATATTTTATGTAAGATCTTAAAATGAACTTTTTGAATGTTATTGGGAGTGCAATAATAAACTCAGTAAGAGATGGCCAGTAAAATGTGCCTTTAGGAACAGAATATTTTTTTATTATGAAGAATTTGTCAAATATGCTTATTACATTTTTTTTGTTAAATAGGCTATTCTTATTCCACCTAAGATCACATCAGGTTCTTTGGTGTCACTCTTACTAAAACTGAAATGCCATTTTACAAGTTGAGCACTGCGTAATATTATTTAAAGGATAGAGGGGAATTATCCAGACATACATTTTTCGTAAGACAAAAATTGAAAGAATTCCAATTATATTCAAACCATGTTTAGGCTACTGCTAATAGCTATTAGCACCAAAAGGATGTCACTTCCTGTAGGACGATGTCATTTCTTGTCCTTAAAGTGATTTTATTTTTATTAGAGAAAGGAATTGATAAACACATGGAATATTTCTTAATAAATCGCCAGTTTGTCATTGTTAGAAGAATGTTGTAGCCCTTACGAAAAAGAAGTTTATTCAAGTGGTCTATTAGTATACTTCTTTTAAACTAAAAATAAGAAAGTATACTTTCAGTCTACATTTTATATACTTCTCAGAAATATACTTAAAATTAAGCTTAAGTGTACTTGACTTATACTGAGAGAAAAGTCCAAGTATATTTGGCCTGTACTAGTACTCAGTATTTTGATTGAGATATACTTAAATGTATAATTAAGTATTCAAAGTATACTTGGCTTGTATAGTTGCGTTAACTCTTTTGATCGAGTAGCCTATTAAATATACCTTTTCTTAGTTTTTCATACAGTCTTATGAAACTTACATTGTTTGAAAATATTGATTAGAATCTTAAAATACAACAGATATGTTTGAATATGAATTTTTGTGTAGGGTAGTCCACTGGTAGTATATTTGAATATACTTTAGGGGGTGCTTTAAAATGCTTTAAAAAGCTTTAAAATAGCTTTTGGGGGTGTTGGACTCGATCCATCTGTGTTTTGATCATCGTTCTGAATCTGATCAAGGCATAGTCTTTGACAAAAATGTGATTTTCTCAACTTTTTTTTAAAAAATGTTGCCTTTCTTTATGAAACTTACCGACATTCAAGTGTTGATAAAAACGGAGGCATGAAGCTAATAAAATGTTTTTAAAATTAAAGTACAGTTAAAGGTAATTTTCAAGTATAAAAAATAATATCTACGTTTGAACATAGTAGTATTACTGCAAGTGCAAAAATAATATATAAATAGTAAACTATAAGTATAATGTTATGTTCACTTAAAGAAAACTTGTAAACTAGTAGTTTACTGAGTGTACACTTCAGTGTGTACTTTCATAAACGAAAAAATGTACTAGTATTAAAAATAGTAAACTACTAGTATACTTATAAGTTCACTTGTAGTACAGATGCACTACAAATGAGAAACCTAGTTGCTTATACTTTTATATGCTAAAAGTTGGCCAATTTAGTCCCAAACAGTACTGAAATAGTACACTTACAAGTTTAATACAAGTACACATTGATATTAATATACTTACTAGTATACTTGAACATTACTTAAGTATAGCCTACTTCATAAAATTAACTTGAAGTATAGGCCTACTTCTTTTTCGTAAGGGAGCTACAGCCACTCAAACTTATTCATCCCATGTTAGATTAATAGTGATGTTGAAAACTAACTTAAATAGTTTATACAATATGTTACGACATACGAGGATATGAAAAACACGAAAGTATCGTTCAGTCAGTCATCATCAGTCAGTCAGTCAGGGCGGGTCTGGGAAACGCGCTCGCGCTGCAGGGAAGCAAGAGAGAGTCATTACACTAATGTTTGGGAATTCCGCTTCCGTTCAGTGGAATTCAATAATCCTCCACAACTTTAAACCCGCACGTCTAGATAAGAGCCACATTTACTGTATTGTCAAATGGCTTCTTCAACGCAGAAATCACCGTCCTCGCCGAAAGCTCCCAATCCGAAGTCGCCTTCCTCCAGGAAAAAAGATGAGTCTTTTCTTGGAAAACTTGGTGGAACTTTAGCAAGAAGAAAAAAGGCAAAAGAAGGTGTGAATTCAACTTAACTGCATGGATAGCCGCTGTCTCTGATATTAGGCTCTCTTATTTGATTCTATGCATGTCAAATAAATCTCTCTGCTCTCTAAAGCTCACTTATGTTAATGCATGGATCTGTCTGCTATACTGTAAATAGTTATGAACACCTGCACTGTGTTTGTTTCATTTTATTTTTTACAGTGTATTACGTAATGCAGTAGTGCAATCTTATAATAGGCCTATATAAATTATACAATATAGGCTAATATATGTATAATACTAATTTTAAAGTTATTTTAAAATGTGCTTTTTATCTCAGAAAAATCTTTCTTTCTTTCTTTCTTTCTTTCTTTCTTTCTTTCTTTCTTTCTTTCTTTCTTTCTTTCTTTCTTTCTTTTGTCATGTTACTTGTTTAATTTTGACCATGTAAATTGTATTACACTGTTGTTGATATAAACTTAACAATGTGAGTGTTTACAAAAGGCTGCCCTTCTCTGCTGTGACCATATAAGGAAGAGAAGTGGCTGTTTTAAATACTCATTGTGAGATTTTGGGTAAATATGTAAAGGATTGAAAGTTATTGCCTATTTTCACATTAAGAATTCTGGGTAACACTTTATTTTACAGTGTCCTTGTTACACATGTTACATGTAGTTACTGTAGTAATATCTATAATAGGCATAATTACATGCAACTAACCCTAAACCATCCCTACCACAACCCTTTAGTAAGTAGGGCCTACATGTAGCTAATTATTATTACTCAGTACTTAAATATATAATTACACTGTAAAAAGGATGCCTTAAAATAAAGAGTAACCAAATTATGTTTTGAATATAATCAGTACACTGTCAGAAATGTTTCAAAATGATGTTAAAACAACATATTTGTTTTCTTAATTTTTCCTAAAATATCTGTAATCCAAACATAAGAAGAAAAAAACTTGAAGAATTTATTGTTTGTGTATTTCTTTAGTTTCTGAGTGTGCTGATTTGTTCACTGCAGATCCTTTGACATTCATATATATATATATATATATATATATATACTGTATATATATATATATACATCATAGGAGAAATTGTTTTTCATGTTTTTCTTTTCTTTTTTTTGGTCCCATGTGGCAGAGACATATTTAGTTAGCTGGTATGTTTATTTGTGGGTTTAGATTTTCACTGAGAGAAAGAACCGCAAGCCACAACAGGAAGGACCATCTGGCACCCCGAGAGAAATGAAAAATCTTGTCAAAAGTTCATTTACAAGCTGTAAATCTGCTGTTATGGATACGTTCTAAACCTGTGAGTTCATTGGGAAGTTGCTTCTCCTTGCCGTCCGCTGTTAGAAGCAGCAGCGATGGCAGGATTCGGCGTTGATTAAAAACAGGATGTCGATATCTCTAGGGATCTGTACCGATTCTTCTTCTGGACTGCCTCTCACAGAGATGTGCTCCAGCATTGCTTTACTGATCGGCCAGTATCGACGGGCCACTGGGCAGATGGAGACAGAGAGGGTGTTTAGGAGATCACCTGCTTGAGACACCATGTGCTGATTCAGGATGGCAGACAGGGTCAATTAAATGAGAGATTCAATGGAACAGCAAGATTCAGAGGCTTGATCTATAAGCATTAACTAACACTAATCTGTTAATAGGTTTGAGAGTTACACATCCAATGTCCACTATAACACTAGCAAGCTATTTAATGATAGCAATTCCCCACTGACGGCATATTCATGTCATAGAGCGAATTGCAATCCCTTGTGAAAAAGAAGTGTGCTTAATTGTGTAGAATGTGCACCTATACACCCAAGTTAAACCCAGCCCGATCTGCCGACGATTTGATTTCGCCCTCCAGCTCAGGCTGGTAACATGCACATTCTTCTATCCTGCTTCCGTTACAAATCTGCAGGGACCAATCACACTGGCTTATCCACCTGGCGCGCTATTGGCTCTCGCACGACCGTCAATCCAATACCTTTTAACCTCTCGACGATGCTCAATGGCTTCTTTAGTTTAGCAAACAAATCGCTCGAGTGGGTGTAAATGCCACTCACTTTCATGTTTTTTTGGCACAACCTGAAAAAATCACTCAATGCCATTGTTGCATCTGCAAACCGCCGATCAATTCTCCAAACCAACATGTTTGTTGACACGTTTCCGGCCTGGAGTTTTCGCGTCGCTCTGCAAAGTACATCACCCGGATCGTTGTTTCGATTGGTTTTAAAAGATTGAGCTTTGTCTGGTGATAGCCAGACTACCTGAAGTGTATTTCAAATCTTAAAAATATTTCACAAAAAAACTACTAGCAGATAATTATGAAAGCTTGTTTCCGCCACGGAATAAACCAATTTAAAAGATAACTGCAACTTTTTATCTCACAATTCTTCCAATTCTGACTTTTTTCTCACAATTGCGAGAAATAAAGTCATAATTGAGAGATATAAATTCCGACCTGAGAGATCTTGGGCCCTATTTTGCACCCAGCGCAATTGACTTTGTACACCGACGCATATATCATTCCTATTTTGCACCCGCGCACAGCGGACTTTTCCCTCCACAGACGCACGTCGGTAAAGTAGGGAATGAACTTGCGCTCCCAGGGGCGGTTCAGTGAAAAGAGGAGGCGTGTTCCGGCGCAAACGTTCCCTGGTGCTATTTTGCAGGTTTAGAAAACAATTCCGCCAGTGACCATGAAAAACCTAGTCTAAAGTCAGTGGCGCATTGCGCATGTTATTCGGATGCTATTTTAAGGGCGCATGCTTGGCCATAATCGATGTAGCGTGTGCACAACGCGCATACACTTTGATTCTCTCATCTACACACAGACGCAGCAGTTTTCATTTTTAGAAAACCATACATTATTACAAGGAAAAACATTACGAGGGAAATCATTGTTGTGTCCATGAAGATGTGAAAAAATAGACATAAATCTAGCTTACACATTTACCCAAATTATTATACGCCAGTTTAACCGAAGCTAATTTGGGTGGGTTTCTCCATCCCCATACAATGTCACTTCTCTGTGTTTTACGGCCCTGACGAGAACGTCGGTCTCCTCGGCTGTGAACCGCTCCTGGCGTGCGCCTGGCAAATCCGCCGTTATAATAGCAATCCGCCATGGAACAAGCACGCCTGCTCTTAAAGGGAATGTGAGATGATGCTCTGATTGGTTTATTTCACGTTACGCCCAAACCACACCTATGAATAATGAAGCTACTTCAGACCAACCCATTTTAGATTTGCGTCGGGCGCAAGAGTCATTTATCCCGCCGGTATAATAGCAACAGTGCCCAAGACCCGCCCACAAAGTTACTTGCGTTTTGCGCTTAATACTTGCATTTCAGATCATTAAAATAGGGCCCATAAAGTCAGAATTGCGAGATATAAATTCTGACCTGAGAGATATAAAGTCAGAATTGTGAGATATAAAGGCAGAATTGCGTGATATAATGTCAGAATTGTGAGATATAAGAATTGCGTGATATAAAGTCAGAATTGCGAGATATAAAGTCAGAATTGCGTGATATAAAGTCAGAATTGTGAGATATAAAGTCAGAATTGTGAGAAATAGTCAGAATTGTGTGATATAAATTCTGACCTGAGAGATATAAAGTCAGAATTGCGAGATATAAAGTCAGAATTGCGTGATATAAAGTCAGAATTGCGAGATATAAAGTCAGAATTGCGTGATATAAAGTCAGAATTGCGTGATATAAATTCTGACCTGAGAGATATAAAGTCAGAATTGCGTGATATAAAGTCAGAATTGCGTGATATAAAGTCAGAATTGCGAGATATAAAGTCAGAATTGCGAGATATAAAGTCAGAATTGTGAGATATAAAGTCAGAATTGTGAGAAATAAAGTCAGAATTGCGTGATATAAAGTCAGAATTGCGTGATATAAAGTCAGAATTGCGTGATATAAATTCTGACCTGAGAGATATAAAGTCAGAATTGCATGATATAAAGTCAGAATTGCGAGATATAAAGTCAGAATTGCGAGATATAAAGTCAGAATTGCGTGATATAAAGTCAGAATTGCGAGATATAAAGTCAGAATTGCGAGATATAAAGTCAGAATTGCGTGATATAAAGTCAGAATTGCGTGATATAAATTCTGACCTGAGAGATATAAAGTCAGAATTGCGAGATATAAAGTCAGAATTGCGTGATATAAAGTCGTTATTGCGAGTTATAAAGACAGAATTGTGAGATATAAAATCGTAATTGCGAGACAAAGTCGTAATTGTGAGTTATAAAGTCTTGCGAGATACACAGTCATATCATATACAGTAATCAACCAATCAGATTTGAGGGACAAGTTTACAGTTTATGTCAAATTTAGGCTTTCAACCAGTTAGGTGTTTCTACACCATGTGTTAGTCACCTCCGTCCTAAGGATGAGACATTAAACCGAGGTCCTGACTCTCTGTGGTCATTAAAAATCCCATGGCACTTTTTATAAAGATTAGGGGTGTAACCCCGGTGTCCTGGACAGATTCCCTTCATTAGCTCTTATCAATCATGGCCTCTGAATAATCCCTATCCATTAAAGCCATGGCTCTATCACTCTCTCTCTACCTATAGCTGGTGTGTGTGTGAGCGCACTGGTGCAGTCGTATCATACGTCTGGATACTGAACACTGGTGGGTGAGGATATGACTGTAAAGTGCTTACAGTAGTGCATTGTAAAGCACTATATAAATGCCTCATTCATTAGTTTGTTCGTTCGTTCGTTCGTTCATTCATTCATTTGTTCGTTCATTCGTTCATTCATTTCATTCATTCATTCGTTCATTCATTTATTCGTTCGTTCATTTGTTCATTCATTCATTCGTTTGTTCATTCATGTACTTATTAATTTGTTCATTAATTCGTTCTTTTATTCATTCATTAATTTGTTTGTTTGTTCATTAGTCCGTTCATTCATTCATTCATTTGTTTAAATGGTAAATGGATTGCATTTATATAGTGCTTTCACAGACCTATGGCCACCAAAGCGCTTTAGATATAGCCTCACATTCACCCATTCACTCACTCATTCATACACCGACGGTGTATCATTCGTTCATTCATTCACTCCTATATTAATTTATTCATTCGTTCATTTGTCCGTTCAGTCTTTCGTTCATTCATTTGTTCATTCATTCGTTCAATCATGCATTCATTTATTTGTTCATTCATTCATTTGTTAGTTTGTTCATTAGTTCGTTCATTCTTTTGTTCATTTGTTCATTCATTCAATCATTTATTCATTCATTCATTCATTCATTCATTTATTCGTTCATTCGTTTGTCAATTAATTAATTCAATCATCCATTAATTTGTTCGTTCGTTCATTTGTTCGTTCATTCATTAATTTGTTTGTTCCTACATTCATTTATACATTCATTCATTCATTCATTACTTGTAGGGTTGGGTTTAGGGGTGGGATAGGGTTAGGCTTACATTTTCAGACAGGATTGTTGTTTCAGGATCAACAAAACATGTTGACCCAGGAATGCGTCTAATTCTAGAATTTTTTAGGATTTATAAGAAAATAATTCTAGAATTTTTTTTTATGTTACAATTCTATAGAATATTTAGTATAATAAAAAATACACTCTTCACCTTCAACATAATGTTGAAATGGGATTTGAGATATTTTGTACTGGTTTCTGAACATTTTTCATTTTGGCAAATATTGCTGTAGGCTATTGATTGAAGGTCTGAATTGTAGTTCTTTTGTTAATCTGAACGTGTTCAGGGATGAATGCATAGCATTAAATGAGAGGCTTTGAGTAGCCCCCTCCCCAGTGAGGCTAATGCTGCATAACTGACCTCCAGCGATGAGAGGCACAGCTTAAAAAGAGCTGTGTGTTCAGCTCTGCCAGTTCTTTGAGTATTGCTGCTAGATGATGCTACAATTTATGAGGTCATATCATACAACATTATAATAGTTTGAGCGAAAATATTAAGCTACTCAAGGTTTCTTGCATCAAAACACTGATGATTTTTCAATAACAAGACTTAATATCTGAAGTAATTTTGCTTCTCCTTTTTTTACCTGGCTGTGACTAATGGACCAAGTTTATGAACGGACGAGGCTTGGCTGACATATAAAGATGTTAATTTATTAATCTGTTTTGACATCAGAAAGTTGCAGAGGTCAATGAAAGGTCTTGAGTTCAGACTTTGAAACTTACTGTATATTTCATCGTACATTGAGATCTTGTGAAAGCAAATTCTGTTTTTCATGACATGAAGCATGAAGTGGTTCAAGAGAAAATCTTTTTATGTCATGCGTTGTGATGCATTTCTTTTCATAGTGTCTGAGCTGCAGGAGGAGGGTATGAATGCGATCAATCTGCCCCTCAGCCCCACGCCCTTTGAGCTGGACCCTGAAGACACCATGCTTGGTAAAATTTCTCAACATTACTAATTCAGAGTTCAACCACTGCAAGCCTCTAAAAGCTGCTGTATTTCCCATTTCTCTCAAAAGACGAGAATGAAGTCCGTACCATGGTTGATCCCAACTCAAGGAATGATCCCAAACTCCAAGAGCTGATGAAGGTAAATCAGCTGTTCTCTTCATGGAGAGCTTTGGCCTTTTCCCTTGTCATCTATCATGCAAAAATACACGTTCAAATCCTGATCTAATGTTATGCCATAAAAGAGCCATTTTAGAATAATGTGAAACATTATTTGAAGACATTCACTTTCTAATAACAGAATCCCATGCTACTTTGGGATGCATGGATGATTGCAACTCGCAAGGGTAGATTACGGTACGGTAGTCTATTAACATGCATATTCAATTAGTCATTTTTCAAAGATCCCACTTCTCCGGTGTTTCTTGACAGGTGCTCATTGATTGGATCAATGACGTGTTGGCGGGAGAGAGAATCATTGTTAAGGATCTAGCTGAAGACCTCTATGATGGGCAGGTTCTTCAAAAACTCTTCGGTGAGGAATCTGTTCTGGAAAAGAGCTTATATTGTTGTTCCATTAAGACCCAGTATTGTATTGTGTTTTTATTCCCAGAGAAACTGGAGGGAGAGAAGCTGAACGTGGCTGAGATGACTCAGTGTGAGATCGCTCAGAAACAGAAGCTGCAGACTGTTCTGGAAAAGATCAATGACACCCTCAAAGTTTCCTCCAGGAACATTAAATGGAATGTTGACTGTATGTACTGTAGCTTTGGCCTCTTTTCTCTTTGGCACGCTGTAATTATACTGTTCATTACTGTTCATCACTCAGCTGTCTTTCCCTATTTGCAACCAGAACGGTTAGTTTTATTATTTTTAACACCAATTGTGGTCACTGGGTATTTCACTGATTCTGCTTAAAGGTATAGGGTAGGCAATTTAGGAGCGGCTAGCAATAGCAAGCTAGTTTTGAAAGCATTAGATCCCTCCTGTTGTTGCTTCTGCTGTTTATTCTGTTGTGTTTTCCTCAGCGGTTCATGCGAAGAACATTGTGGCCATTCTTCACCTGCTGGTGGCTCTTTCTCAGCATTTCCGGGCCCCTATCAGACTGCCAGACCATGTGTCCATTCAAGTAGTCGTGGTCCAGGTGCTTTTATTTCTCCGTTCATAATTTATAGCTAATTCATTTGCTTTAAGCTTCTCAGTTGCTATATTGTTTTACTCACATTTAAGGGTCTTGTCACAATAGACCTGAATGAAAACATGAGCAACAACCTTCTGTGTAAATGTTCATAAGTCGCAATATGGCAATTGACTTATTGACTGAATAATTTTACATTTACAAGGATATTTATTCTGTTTGGTGTTTCATGAATGAGCTACAATGATTATAAAGATCACGTTTTTTTAAATAACCTTTAATCATAAATATACCATAGTAATACAATACTGTTTTAACTTGGTATCATACATTGTGATGCTACAGTAATCACAATAGCAGAAGCTTTGTTTGCCGTGGTGAATTTCTGATAAAGGTTATAAACTTTCCCTTTCTTTTTACATTATTTAATAAAATGTTTCACTATCCCAACAGAAACGAGAGGGAATACTTCAGTCTCGGCAGATTCAGGAGGAAATTACAGGCAACATAGAGTATGTTTTTAATTTTAATTCATAACAGGCCTTGCAAATAAAAGAGTAACACTTTACAGTATGACATGTTAACATTAACACAATAGTTAGCATTAAATGCACTGAACTAACAGTAACCAACAATATATTTTATAAACATTAAAGGATAATTCAGGTATTTAGCCCTTTGAGTCTATTTTCTGGTTTGTTTTGGATGAACTGGAGCGGTGGACACAGAAATTTTGACGATGGGTCCTGTCTCGACTTTTTGACTGGTTTAGAATCGCCTTTGAATGCTTCAGAGTGGCTGTCTTATGCACGAACATGTCCTTAAAACAATCCTTAACGTTCGTTTTCTAAACTGTGCAACTCACCGAGTGGTTAGTGGTGTTCGTTGATGTTCCAAAACAAGTAGCGTAGCGAAATACAGTTTCTGTCGTGTTTTATTTGGCATTTTGTAAAATCCCATTGATTTCTGTTGGAGGACTCATTGCTCGTTGATATTACTGCGCTTCAGACTCAAATATCGAGCGGAAGTTTATACGCGGTTGTGAGGTATCTGGAAAAAAATTTGCACTATAGCAAATAACACGGATTGAAATCATACATTGCGCCGATATATTTGTTTTTAATCATTAACGAACACCACTAACCACTCGGTGAGTTGCACAGTTTAGAAAACGAACGTTAAGGGTTGTTTTAAGGACATGTTCGTGCATGCCCGTAGCCAGCCACTCTGAACCGGTCAAAGGCGATTCTAAACGAGTCAAAAAGTCGAGACCGGACCCGTCGTCAAAATTTCTGTGTCCACCACTCTAGTTCATCCAAAACAAACCAGAAAAGAGACTCAAAGTGCTAAATACCGGAATTATCCTTTAACCAAGATGAATAAATTCTACTATAAAATAGGCTACTCTATATTCTTAGTTTATGATAATGCACTAATGTTGATCTATAAAAAAAAAAAAAACTTTATATCCTATAAATGCATTTATAATGCTAAAAGCCCCGATATACTTCAAGCGAAATCGCAGAACGAACCTGTGTGACGTCATTTTGAACAAAATCAGGCCAACACTGTAGTTCTGTCAGGACCACTATGGTCAAATACGATTGACAATTAGCATACAGTTTGGATTGGAAGTATGGTTCTGTTCTGGGCAAGAACAGCCTAGCATGGATAAGAGCAGGGAGAGCAGCAATATCCCCCCTTAGGGTAAACAGAACAGAACCAACATGAATTGGCTTGTGTTTAAGATGTTTGTGCGCTTGCGTGTGCCTTATGAGATCTTACTATAACTTACAAAGATACATAACAGCTACAAGTGTATGCACTATGCAAGCACTATAGATAAATCACTATACAGGATTTACCCTATTATACTTTATCGACACAAATTGATAAGTCAAACAGCAAACAGCCACCCACAAATAGTCTATAAATAGGCTGTCTTTGAGTTAACATGAACAACGGTTAAATTACTCATAATACCATAATTCCTCCGTTCAATTAGGCCTAAGACATAGAGAGACACGCAGACCTATAACAACCCAGCCACAACACACAGTTGGGAATAACATGCCTTGCCTTAACACAGAATGGATTTCAAGGACTTCGCGCGCAGATCAATGGCTTCCAACGTTTATATATTTTCAACGAATCTTTAAGTTAACTCCATAGACAGTATATGGTTAACTCATGTACTAAACATGATTGGAATTTGCACCGCAGCGCCACCACACCTTGATGCTCATGACAAGAATAGCATGTATAGTTATCTTTATTGAAGTGAATTAGGTTTAATTCGCCGTCATGCATGAATTAATGATATTTTTTCTGTTTTACACATAATAGTCCACGATGATCATATTACACAAAACTGATATTGCACGTCAAAATAACAGATTGTCAATATTTTTTGAGACCCCCCAAAATTTCACAAATCACGTTTTCAGGGGAGCCCATCTCTTATTAAGGGGAGCCGAGCTCCCCCTAGCTCCCCCGTAGTTCGCACCACATCGCGACATCAGATGCTTTCTTATCTTCGGTTTTCTCACCGCTGTCATTTTTGTTGTGTTTATTTTGTTATTGAGAGGAAAGCGCGCAGCACATATTTACATATTCATCTAAACGTTGCTCTCAGCAGTGTGGGTGTCATCGGGATGTTCGCTAACAGTTTACCGCTGGTCGCGTATTTTGATTTCTTTTTACACCTAAGCAAAGAGCGAAAAAAGACCTTCGCCGTGAGTATATCGGGGGATTATTTCCCTTTTGCAGGACAAAGAAATAGAGAAAATGAACAACAAGGCAGAGAACAAGAGTGTCTGTCGCATTGTTTAACGTGTATTTGTTTGGTTTACATGTTAAAATCATGCAGGCATCCGGTGGCTTCATCATGCAGTGACATGAGAGTCATGTAGCAGTGTGTGTGTGTGATTTGCAGTGGTTGTAGAGGTTGAGCAGCGGGGCTGTTGCTCTGCCAGTTCTCCACTGCTGCTGCTGATTATCAGTGGTCCAGTGGGCTCGAGATAAGGCAGAGAGTAGCTCCTCGGGCAGCAGCTGCTGAGACATGCCTCTGCCCCGGCAGAACTGACTGTGGAGCCGCTGCTGGGCACGCGTCCACTAGGCCAATATCCTGGAACCCAGTTCTGTTTGATCGGCCCGCTCCTGGGACCGGAGCATCCCCTTCCCCCCTAATCTTTTTGTTTGCCTTTCATCCTGGCACTCTTGATACGACCCTCTGATTTTTGCTTGTTATTTTGCCATTTAGTGACTGTTTGTGTAAAACCCTTTCAGTCAAAGATAAATAGATTGTGGGTCTCTTTTGTTGCTCAAATTATTATTGAAATAATAATCCTTTCTTTTCCCTTCCCCATAGGGCATTGTCTGGAAGATATGGTGTGTATTATTATGTTTGCTTATATTAAAATTAATTTACAGTGGCCTGAATAACATTTTGAATAATGTATGAATGCATCTGTATTAGATAGATAGAGTTTTAAAATATAAAAAAATTTCTAATGAAATTAGACATTTTTGAATAGCAAAATGATTTAATGTGTAAACAAAAATGTATCAGTTAAAGTCCCCCTGTAGTTAATAATTTTATCCCTTAAAACTCATCTTTGATCACCAAAATGACATATTTAAATCGTCATGCCTTAAAGTAGCTTGAATGTAACTCTACACCCGTTCCTCATTTAGTATACGTGGTTCTATGAATATGCAAATGAGCCCCGCCTCCACTCACTCACACCAGCTCAGAGATCCACTCGTTGACGATCACACGTTGACCTGATTGGTTACAAGCTAGTTTGTGACGTCAGAAACACCAGCGATTTCAAACCGTGTTTTTGAGACTGTCTTTGATTCACTGCAGTTTAAATGAGAAAATACTCAGCAATGGTGTCGACTTATGAATTTGCACATGGTTTTTCTTAAAGCATATTAAAAACACCACATAGACATATAAATAACATTAAAAACTTAATTTTCACCACAGGGGGAATTTAAGTAACATTGAATATGTAGTACACTAATATTGTACTATATCCAAAATATATCAAATTTAACTTTAAATGGACAGGAAAAAAATTAAGTGGTTTGAATAGCAATGCAGAGTGGCACAATTAGAAAAAGGGGATTTTCTAGAATGAACCTGTAAGAGTTTGGACACTTTATTGCTGTCAAACGTTCATAGTTGATGTGATGTACTAAACCTCAAAATAAAATTGTATATGTTTTCTAATGCCTCCCTGCAAATGAGCAATCATGTCATATTTTACTTTAACAGAGCGAGACGCCTTTGATACCCTTTTTGACCATGCGCCAGATAAGCTGAATGTAGTGAAAAAGGCAAGTGCACATCACACTATTTCTTGAGAGGTTTTACACACTGAGAGCTTTGACTCTTGACTCTGAACTTTTGGTCTCTCTTTTTTTCAGACTCTTATCACATTTGTGAATAAGCACTTAAACAAGTTGAATCTGGATGTGTCGGAGCTGGAAACGCAGGTAACATGATTTTGACTCACAGAATATCACAGACATGTGCATATCCAAAAAACTGAAATCCTAATGTTTTGCGATTCCCTCCAGTTTGCAGATGGCGTGTACCTGGTCTTACTGATGGGACTCCTAGAAGGACACTTTGTGCCCCTCTATAACTTCTTCCTCATCCCTGAAAATTTTGATCATAAGGTAAATTACTGTGACACTCTAGTTCATAATTAAAGGATTAAAATAGGCATTAAATAGAAATCACTACTGACCTCTGTTTTGAGACATAATTCTGAGTAAAAATGGCTTATTGGAAGAGAAAACAATGTAGGGAGGCACTGTATTTTAATGACCCACCAAAATTTTCAAGCTTCAAAAAGTTCTTAAAGGCATTGTAAAAGTAATCCATATGAATCGTGCGGATTAATTCTTCTATAAATGTACATACAGTACATAGAGCACATCAAAAATGGTTAATGGCAGCTCAAACATGCTTGCATGACATGCAATAACGAACCTCAAGCAAGAATGTTTGCACTTTCATTTTCTATATTTGAAGTTCTATGAATATGTGTTGATCAATGTTTATATGTGAACAAATGAAAAAAAAAAGTATCATCATATTATAAGACAAAATCTCTTCAGAAGACTTGGGTGAAACTGCTTGATTCATATGGATTACTTTTATAATGAAAAATTTGGTGGAAAGCACTGTCAATGGAGGGACAGTGTTATTAAAGGTACAATACGTAACTTTTTTTTGTTCAAAATGAACAAAATTTCAATGTCAATACATCATCAATCCTTCTTCCAAAATGTGTTTTTGTCTTACCCTGATTCACTATGGTGAGCATATTATAAGTGTTTATATTTTAGACCTAGCAAGATGATTTTCGCGAGAAATTCCATACATACGTCACTCGCCCGTGCGTTTCTCGTCACATCCGTAAATAGAGTAAAGTTGCTGTGGCTACTTGGACACGTATATGGAGTTTCATAGGTTAGTTGTCACAACGAGTGAGAAAGGTTGACACGGAGCCGCTAAATCTCCAACCTCCGGGAAATCACCCGTTTTAAACAATCAGCGAACAGAGGAGAGAAAGAGAACGCGACAGAGCTCGTAATAAAACAAGAATCAACATCGGCTTGGTTTTTCGGGGATGTCGAGAACTGAGAGATTTAAAATGGAGACATGGAGATGATGGCGTTTTTTATTACTAAACAGAGGAGTAAGGTATTTTATTGTACAGATAAATTGCCATATGTGCTCTAACAGAGTTCATTGTTAAACATGATCTATTATGAACGGTCATATTCATCCGCACAGTCACGCAGAGCCAAAGCACAACCAAAACAATGTTCTTCCGCAAAATGCATGCAGTCTTTTTAACTGCTAGAGGGCCAAAAGTTACATAGTGTACCTTTAAAGATTACAAGGTCAAAAAGATATACACTAATGAATCGTTCACAATAAGACCAGTAAAATGCATTAACAAAAAAAGGTACCATTTAATGCCACTATTTGTTTTAAAATAGTTGATTTCTCAATGTCACTTACTCTCAGCATTGTTTCACATGTAATGTATCAGGTGCACAATGTTTCGTTTTCCTTTGAACTGATGCAAGATGGCGATTTGGAGAAGCCAAAGCCCAGGCCAGAAGGTGAGATTAAACTTTTCTCTCAGCGTCTTGCAATCCTTGTAATGAATAATGTGCTTCACGGTGCTTGATTTCTAAGGAACAGTCATGACACGATGCCTGATTGCAGGAGTTTATTGTAGTTAAGAAGAGTTGCCATGTGTATTAGTTGAATTGATCTCCTCTACTGTTGCTGTTGAACTACTTGAATGAGAAGCTAATCAACAGATGGGGCTGGAGTTGTGCTGTGGTTGCTTTACTCGAAGGCTTTGTTTAAAGCCTCAGTCGCATGCTGAATTTACAATTGCATTTTCATTTCGCTGCAACAGAGTTCCTCTGTGTAATCACAAGGCTTAAACAACATCTGGTTAATGTGGTGCAGATGATCTAACTGAGAATATGCCTTATGGGCGGCTGTTACTAAATGAGGTTTAATGCAAAATACATTGACACCATGAAATGTGTTGCTGTTAATTATTAGTGAGGATTTCTAAGGCAAGCATCTTTATCATTTCTCATTGCAGGGTGAGTGGTTAAAATATAGCTAGTGACCAGAACATGATTTTGATGTGGGTGTGGGCTCTTTTTACTTAGCAACACCCTAACAACCGCTTAGAATCCCTTGTGAACAAGTGTGCTTAATTGTATTGAATGTGCACATGTAGTGTAGGCCTACTTAAAGAGAGGATTTCCATGACCATATTACTTAAAGGGTTAGTTCACCCAAAAATGAAAATTCTGTCAGTAATTACTCGCCCTCATGTTGTTCCAACCCCGTAAGACTTTCGTTCATCTTCGGAACACAAATTAAGATATTTTTGATTAAATCTGAGAGCTGGCTCACTCCTCCATTAGGCTTCTATAGGATCGAAACTTGAACGTTAGTAAAGACATCGTTAAAATAGTCCAAGTGATTACAGTGGCTCAACCTTAAATTTATCAAATGACCAGAATACTTTTTGTGAACATTAAGAATACTAATTTTAGTTCAACTTAATGCATTTGTTTAAATGTAGATAAAATCAATTGAATGCAACCACTTACGATAATTTTTTTTTAAATTAATTTCAACTAATTTTTTTTTTCAGTGTGTGTGGGCCTCTGAGTGAGTTCACGTAGTGTAACAGCACAGCGCTTCTGGATAAAATCAATTGAATGCAACTACTTACGATACATTAAAAAAAATAAATAATTTCAACTTATCATTTTTTTTAGTGCAGAAGAAAATGAATAGTTGAATAAAGTCTTTATTTTTATTTCTTTTTTGCTCACAAAAAGTATTCTCGTCACTTGATAAATTTAAGGTTGAGCCACTGTAGTCACTTTAATAACGTTTCTGGGCCGGCAAGTTTCGATCCCATATGGAGGAGTGATCCAGCTCTCAGATTTCATCAAAAATATCTTAATTTGTGTTCCGAAGATGAACGAAGGTCTTACGGGGTTGGAACAACATGAGGGTAAGTAATTACTGACAGAATTTTCATTTTTGGGCGAACTAACCCTTTAATACACTTAAAAAGTGCAATGTCAAATGAAAAGTTTTACTTTAAAGTGCATTGTTGTTTTTATTGCATTGCTTGCATTATTCTTTAGTGAAAATCTAGTTGTTAATTAATTTTAGAAGCAGCACTTGACATTAGCAGTTGAGGTGTCTGGTATGTTAAGAGAGAGGAAAGATTATGTTTGATATTGAAATGAACAGTGTATACAGTCATACCTCAGTCATGTTCAGATCTTTTATGTGTGTCCCCAGACATTGTCAACTGTGAGCTCAAGTCCACGTTGAGGGTCCTCTACAATCTCTTCACCAAGTACAGGAATGTGTAGTGGCAGAGAAGCAGCGAAACTGCTTGATTTAATAAAGCCAAAATGCTCAGTACACAGAGATCACATCCTTATCAGTATTATATTGCTGTTTTTTTTTTGTTTTTTTTATGTTTGAAATTGAGCATATACATATATTTATTCAGTCTGAAAGATATTTAGCAATCACATTCCGTTGACCTATTTATATCATATTAATATAATATTTTATGATGAATATGAAATAATGCACAATACTGTGATACTGTACATGTATTTTGTTTGTTGGCTTGATTTCTTCAAAAACAAAGAGTCACTTTGGATTCTTTGGCTTCATCTATCAAATGCATTTAAATATATATGAAGTGTGTTTTTATGATAGCAGATACAAGATATAATAGTAACCTATCTTTTAAAATGGATTGAGAACAATTAGGCTGTGGGAGAATTATACTGATGCATGAAGATGTTTGCTAGAGTTAAGAAAGTAGCATGGCCATTCAATTAAAATAGATTCAATTAAATTGGTTTTTGCACTGTAGAGGTTTAAAGCCACCATGAATCAAATTTGACCAATTTAATATTTTTAT
Source organism: Rutilus rutilus (assembly GCF_951802725.1). Lineage (NCBI taxonomy): Eukaryota > Metazoa > Chordata > Actinopteri > Cypriniformes > Leuciscidae > Rutilus > Rutilus rutilus. The sequence continues at coordinate 54,862,174 of NC_140211.1, read as the reverse complement.
GGAATATGTAGGTTTTATTATTAAAGATTTAAACATTTATTTATGTTCCCTCATAATTTTGAATCAAAATAACTTCTCCATCTCTTCTCTTCTCTGATGACGAGGGCGGGGCAACCTGTCACTCACATGAGATCCACCAATAGCAAACCACAACCATCCAATCAATTCCTCCTGGACTAAATCAAGTCCCGCCCTACATTTCTTTCTTGTTTGAGAAGTGAAACAAGACCACAATATGAGCAAAAAATAAATCAACTAAACAATTACATAAAGCACATACATTTACTTCAAACAATTATATTATCAATAAGTTTTTACAGTGCTTTAACTCTAACTCTTTTTTTTATATAAGTTATACAAGATTCAACAATTTTTTTAAAGCAGTTTAATGTAATTTAGGTTGAAATGACTTAAACATCCAGGTTGATTGTATTAAAAAATATATTTTTAAGTCTAAAATACAAAATAATGAGCTAAATTATGATTAGTAGGCCTAAAGATCAATTTCCAAAAGGATAAACATAAAGTAACTTTTTTTTTTCTTTTTTTTTTAAGTGTACATTATAGTCATTGTTTGTGAAATGAAATTGTAAATTTTATTTGAAAATGTTAAAAGATAATGGTTAATACAGTTTTATTTATCATATGTTCTTACATTTATTTTTGTAACATGTTTTTGTAACGGTTTTGATATTTTTACTATTTGCAATGGTTACTTTTTTACTGTTTTTATAAGTGTGATTTTGGGAATTTAATCATATTAAAATCAATTTGGGTCAGTTTGACCTTCAGACATCATAATAATTCTTTCAGTCATGACAACTCTTGGATTGAATTATTTCAAACAGCATTTATTGCCATGGGGCACGGAACATACATAAGCATACAAACATTTATTGTCAATGTTTTCAATTAATTTCAAGGTTTTCAATATTCAGCTCTATACATTCAGGCGGTCACATTAGCGGTATTTCTGCAAAGTTTTGAAAAGGTCAAAAAAAGGTCATTTGTCAATATAAAGTGGCGGTGTATAAGAAAGCACATGCAGCTCACACAAAAGCCACTTTCTGTTTCCAAGCAACTTTCTGTTGATCAATGCAGCAATTTCGTGTGACCGTGAAGTTGAACGTGAGCAAAATTTGCGTAAATTCGCCAAATTTACAGTAATGGCTAGATCGGTTTAGGGGAACGATTGCATGTCACCACTTTTAACAATGCATGTGGAGTGGAGAGACAGAAAGGTCCAGTGCAATAATTCCACAGAAAGTCTCATATACTGACAAGCACAAAAGTAACAGATCAGTCCTAAAAATTGTAGGTTGTCTGCTGTTTCGTGAAGCTACTAAATTGCAGACCCGCATTGCAGGCTGTCCGGGCATATGAAGTGTTTTTAAAAATAATGTTCTTCCTATCATGTACTGTGGCTGGTGTTAAGTGCTGGTGTTTAATACGAAACGTGTGTTTAGGAGAGTCTGCAACAATTGCCTTTCGATAAACCTTTGTTCCGACGCATTCTCTGCCGCCCCATTATCACTAGAGGTAGGGGATTTAGTGGCGAGTGTGTCTTCATCACAGAAGAGCCTTTGAGAGCAGAAATAACAGAGAAGAACACCTGTGCAATCGAGCGTCCTGCGCGAAGGTGTCCTGCATTGTGGTGTCCCCACCATTAGCAGCCCGCTGCAATTACCTTCCCCTGAGTTTCCTTCTGATCCCTCCCTTCATAATATCAAACAAGACCATGAGAGCGTTTCTGCTTCACCGAGCCAGAACCGCTGTTTACTCACAAATACAAAGGGGTGAGGCGAGGAGCCACGGAAATAGCTGCTAAATGCTTGACTCTCACTGGCCAAGCATCTGATCTGAGCTTCTATTGATTTGTACTAAAGATCCTGGTCATTACGAGTAATTGATTCTAGCATCTAAGCAGTGTCTTTAGAGGATTATTAGAATGCCTCTGGCATTTATTCCCACCAGACAGTGCTTTTGAAGCTTTTTACATGTTACGTTTTATTAGCAAGGGCTTGTGTTGGTAGAATAGAGATTGCAATGGGCTAGTGTTTAAATTTAGTTTCATAAAATGGAATTCTCCATATTTACGTTACACAAGGCCATACCTAAAGTAAAGGTTCTGATTGGTGATTTAGGTAGCCTTGTGTAACAAGACCTTTATTACTGAAGGTCTTGGCTCTGTTGAGTGCTGCTGGTATTTTTGTAGGTCAACATTTTAGCATTTCCGGTTCCATCGTCCTGAGATCAATGGGTTTTTGGTTAATGTCTAAAATTGAGTACTCCATTAAATTTTTTTTTACAACTTTTACTTATCTCGTAAAAAAAACGCATTGCTAACAAGTGGCTAAATGGGACTTCAGAGTTTGTCAGAGACATTAAAAGTCATGTCGCCAAACAGGTAAACTCATCTCTACACGAATCAACTTTTACAGAGTCATTGTGTTAATCATGTTATCAGCCAATCAGACTTTGACTTTTCTTCTTCGAGAAAGCAGTTTAGTATGAAACAGTCATTAAACGGACTGTGGTTTAGGTAGTTTTTGTAACTTGATTAATGGTACACCATGTACTGTAACTTTTTATGTTCAAAATGTAAAAAAAAAAAAATTACATTACATTAATGTTTAATTTGTACATCTTCCAAACCGTGTTTTTGTCTTTCCTGAATCACTAAAGTTGGCTACTCCATGTTCTCTCCATTTTTACGATTCTCCGCAGCCTTTAGCCGCTGCCTGTAACGCGCTGGATCCTTCACTGGAAACCGGAAGTAACTCACTCCCTCTAAACGTTCACTCTTTGAATTCTTGCTCTCGGGAACAATACAAGTCTACACCATGTCTAAAAGTTTGCTTAGAAGTATTTCCTATTAAAGTAAGGTGGGCGTGGCTTTGTGTGGCAACATGCCCAGTGCATTATGAGTGGTGAAGTCTTCCTACATTGGCAAAATGGAAGACAAATACAAAGTTCTGTCATGAAACTCTAGATGGCACAGGCTGATTGGTCCTTAACTCAATCTGCTTGCAATCACATCGTTCTCAATAGGGCACAGCTGATTGGTTCCTGCTGTATCAGTAGCCAATGAGCTCGCTGCTCAACCTTCAAAATACCTGGTTAGCATTTGCCTTAGCAGTTGCAGTGCGCTTTAAGAAACCCTCCACCTTCCCCAGGTCCACCTGTATAGATCTGCAACTGGTAATTCATGCTATATTGTACAGCAGCATGTCTTACTTGTCTCTCTGTTTTCTTTAGAACTGATTTCAAAATATTTTTTTACCTTTTATTGAAAACCCATTTTCCAGCGATGAAGTTCCCCTTTAAACGTGACTATATTAACAATAAGGCACATCCTCTTGTGTTCATCGCTTGTAAAATATGTTCCTTTTAAAATATGTAAATAAACACTTGTAATTGCATGCATAAGAAATTCATTTGTGTGATCATTTTGCCACTGCTGTGGTTAATGTAGTTGCTAAAACTCACTTCGTGCCATTTTTGTAGCCTTGTGTCACTGATCTAATCAGCCCTCACATCTGGTTTTAATCATATTTAATGGATAAGTTGTGCCAGAAGCTATTCCCAGTTTAAGATCGCCTTGACAGATCCTGTTTGTTTATGAAAACTCATTCTGAGCCTCGCCGTTGAGGGTTTAGGAATATGAAATGGAAATAAGTTGCTTAATTAAATCATTTATTGCCAAATTGAAGTGATGTATGTCTTAGTGCGACTTTCAATGTTTAAATAAATTGAAAGTGGCACTGATGAATGGACTGTCATTAGGTGGAAATCTCACTCTTCCACATTTCACTTTGCCCCTCTTACATTAAACTAATAGCATGCTCTCAGAAATAGGGACAACACAAAAGAACACTATGATGTTCCCCTTTTCAGCGTGCTGGTCTGTCGTATAGCTTGTGTGGCTAATCCTTTTCTGGCAAGGATTGGCTATTAAACCCCCCTTCTTTTCTCTCTTAGAGCAACATCAGCAGCAGAATATGATCATAGCTTTATTTGTTGCGTCCCTGCAGTGTGGGATTGTCACAATGACATGCCTCTGAGTACCAGGAGGACCATCAAAGGCCGTAGCCATTGATCCATATCTTCAAACACTGCATTACAGAATTGAATTAAAGAGACATTTAGTCCACAAACATTTGGACATCAAAAACCTCAGCTGTTGCCTGGAGACTAGTGCTCTTCCTGGTTCTCCGCCAGAACACAGCAGCCAGGGATGGTACTGTAACACGGTGACATCTGAAAACCTCAGAGGACGTATTCAAATGTGTTTTTTTGCTTATTTTGCGCCACTATTAAATGCTTTATTATCGAAAATGTATTGGTTCAGATTGCGGCGTGTTGAGGAGAGGTGTGTTACTACTTTTACAACTGACTAGTATTGCTGGAATTCCATAGATCTAGAATACATTGAAGGGAGGCTTCAGGTCATATCCAGGTGCTTGATGATAAGCTGTTTTTACTTTTGACCAGTAAGCAACCCTTACATTCATGGAACCCTTCAAATGCACAAATGGTTCTTTATAGTGAAAAAACGTTCTTTATATTATTAAAATGTTCCTCACAAAAAAAAAAAAAAAAAAAGAGTCACCATGAAATCAAAATGGACAATTCTTAATTTTTATGGAATATTGCAGTATTTTTTTTATAAACAATTTATCCATGCACTTCCTTTTTTTTTTTTTTTTTTTAAATGCATGTACCCTTGTAATACTTAATCACAATAACTGGTTTCACTTTATTTTCATGGTCCCTTTAACACATTCTGTTGACATTGCACCTACTAGTCTACTGGTAGGGTTCTGGTTAAAATAAGTTGAAATGTACTTTCAAAGATACTTATAGTGAGTAATGTCTGTTGGGGAGCATCACGATATAGAGTTAGCAGATTTTAAGTAGACAGTCTACTAATACTCTAATGAGAGTTAGTTGACATGTAGCAAAGTTACTTATAGTCAACACACAGAATGTTCAAAAGGAACCATCAAAATAAAGTGTTACCAAATTACTTCCCCTCCCTCTTGCCATGACATTTCCGCTGAGTCCGAATATCCCTACTTCCATATAAATAGTAGACGAAAAAAGAGTAGGCCTATGTGAGACGAGTGGCATGTCCGAATTCATAGAATTCATAAAACAGTAGTTCCCGGATGACCTACAACTTCTGGTGAGATTCTGAAGTCTGCATTCGATGGACGCTTCACTATCCCATGATGCCACAGGAGAGGATTTGTGAATGTCAGTGAAGTGACGCATCTGACTCCATAGGTCACATGACAGTGACAACATGGCGGATGTAGTACGTCTGGATTACATTCACATTCACACATAGAACATGCTTTTTTAACAGTCGCAAAGTAAGTTTTAAACCGTTTGCGTTTTCGGACACAACACTCTTCTCTGATGACATGATCACCGGCATGAGGGCGGGGCAACCTGTCACTCACGTGAGATCGACCAATAGCAAACAAACCTATATTTTTTCTTGTTAAAGAAGCCATTTCACTTGGATATACGTCAAAAGATGATTGCGACTTCTGTTTCATACCGAACTGTTCACTGAAACTCTCTGAATATTGAGAATATCCAGAACATCTGAATATTGTGGCAGCGAGTTTTGCACGAGGATTGCCTACATTTCCTTCAGAGAATATAAAAATCTAATTTCTTTTAGAGTGTTTATTTGTTTTATGAATAGCTTCTGCTATTCTATGTAACATTCAATTCCCATACCACAGAAATTCAAAGAATCAGGCGTCGAGATATCAGCTTCTTTTGTTTTTCACCAAAATTATTTTAATTAAATTTTGATCACATAATTTCCACAGCAACTTTGAATGTCAATTATTACTCAGGTGTTCAGCAGAGGAATCTGATGAAAAGCAACATCAACAACATCAGGCATTTAATCAACATTTCTCAGTAATGAACTCTTTGTTTAAAGTAGCGGCATGTGTACGCACCGTCCCTCTGATTAATTGTGCTATGTGTTGACCAGTGCCAAACACATTCCCCCTGTATTTAAAATATCTTTCACTCCTTCCGCCTTTTATTTTTAGTTTATTATTCTCAAAAATAGTGTTATAAATGTCTCCTCTACCACAGCGTGACCCGTGAAGCCTCAGCATTGACCACAAGATGGCGACTCCATGTATATACAGTACTCATTCTCATATTTAACCACAACTGGAATGCGTCCAGCATCAAACTGAAGCTCTTTTGTCCACGCAGGCATGCTATCAAAACGCATTTTAATTCAACGTGCAGTTCGCGCCCAGCTGGATGCAGTTTAAAACGAATTTTCCACGCTGGCATCTCCTTTAAGTCGCTGCTGTGTTTTCGTTTAATTGAAAGTGCTTAATTTCAAAGTCATTACCATTAAAGAGACATACCAAAAATCTGATGGAAAAAGCCCTAGCCTACGTGGTGGCTTTGATTGTAGGACCTCTCTCTCTCTCTCTCTCTCTCTCTCTCTATGCTTTGATTGAAATGAAGCTCTGTGTTGTTATCAGTGAATGTTCTGGCCCTTATCTCTGCTCTAGGGCCGGGTCTGCTGTGCACCTGGCCTCGCAGGGGCCCCTGATTACGTGAGGTCACAGGGCAACAGCGGAGTAAACTAAACCAGAGCCGTACCACCTTGCTCCACCTCTAGCCCCCCGGAGCAAAAAGCCTGACACACTCCAGTCTTCAAAGAGCACACACACACAAACAAGGCCTTTGGGCTTTATCTGCCCACATCAGATTACACCGCTGATAATGGACATGGAAAAGACGCTCAATCAAGCAAAGGAGCGGTGTTTCACGTGTTTGTTAATGTCCGTCAAAGGCCCTGCAGCTGAGCATTTTGCCTTCTGTCTAATCAACTAAATATATTACTGATGCTTTCATTATTTTGTGAAGAAACCCTTTAAACTTAAAGCTATAGTTTGCCCAAATTTTTTAATTCAGTCACCCTCGTGTTGTTCCAAACCTGTACTGTATGAAACCTGTTTCTATATGTCATAATCATTTTGACATATAGATCATCAAGTTTTCATTACTTCATTGAGCTTATTGTTTCTGCCTTAAGAAACATACACTATTTAAATAAATAAAAAATAGCTAACTGTGTATATGTATGTATATTTGTATGTACATTTCTGAAATACATAACTTAAGACAGTTACCTCTGATAACAGATCGCTCTAAATTGTAATGTGGACTCATGCATTTTCTGTAAAGCTGCTTTGAAATGATGTGTATTGTGAAAAGTGCTGTACAAATAAATGTGAATTGAATTGAATTGAATTGAATTGAATTGAATTGAATTGAATTGAATTGAATTGAAATGAAATGAATGAACCATCTTCAAAATTCTTCAAGTTATACAGTGTTGGGTGTGTGTAAATGATGACTGATGTCTGCAGTCCCCTGACAGGTCAAGACTAACATAAATGATCAAATAACACAAACAAAACCTACATACAATAAAAACCTACATACACACACACACACACACACACACACACATACTATCAGGGCCAATAAATAAATAAATACTAAGGAATCAATTAAACTGCAACAATGTCAATGTTGACAGAGCTTCAGAGCAGGATTTTCCAAACGGGTTTGTAAGTTGATTAAAAGCTGGTAATAAATAATTAATTAATCATATATAGCCTATTATATATGGTATATTTTATTTATATGATATATTTATATTATCATATATTTAATTTAAAATAAATGATTTGTATACCTGCATGTCCTGACCATTAACTGACATCAGGAAACCATGAAAATGTGAATTTGAGTCTGTGTGTGTGTGTGTGTGTGTGTGTGTGTGTGTGTGTGTGGTCCAGGTAAATCCTTCATTATGAGGACAAAATTTCCCCACAAAGATAGCAATATCTGAAAAAATCCTTTTTTTTTTGTTTTGTTCCCCATGAGGGGGATGTTTTTTGAAAATGTAAAAATGTTTAATAAAAAATTCTGTGAAGGGTAGGTTTAGGAGTGGTGTTAGTGTAAGGGGAAATAATATACAGTTTGTACAGTATAAAAATCTTTAAGTATATCATTAAATAATCAAGTAAATATGAAACAACATGTTAAATAAATAACATGAGTAAATAACATGAAAACACAACGTGTGTGTGTGTGTCTATGAATTACTCAAATATTCCCTTCAAATCTCAGTCATCTCAGGAACTTCAAGCAAATATTTTATTTTTCAGTTCGGCTAAAATAAATGAAAAAATGTTTGGGAATACCTGTTTCAGAGCGAGTGCGTGCACAATATCAAGGCCGAACACACAACTTTGTAAAAACCATACTGCTGCGATTTTTGTCATAAAGCACAAAAGATGAATTATATCTTTAGTCTGACAGAAATCAAACTTTAATGTGCATGTAAACGCACTGATTGTTGGGGCACACTGCACTGAAAAAAGTCTAATTATTTAAAGTGCATTTTTTTATTATTATTTATTATCGAAAATCCTGGTTTCTGTTTTAAACCTGTTTTGTTCAGGTTGTCTAAACTGAGTAAAAAAAATATTATCTTAAGTGAGTGACTTCTGTATTTATTTTATATCCAATTTAGCTTCTGTTCATGGTGCCTACACCTACATTAAGTTAGATTTTTGCTTATGTCTAAAGAAAATATATTGATTAAGTATGGTATATGGTAGGGATGCACCGATATGAAAATTTTGGCCGATACCGATAATTCTTCATATTTGAAAGCCGATAACCGATATATTAGCCAATAAATCTAAATCCAAATTGCTATATAATTTTTGAGAGCCTGATTACAAAAATGAAAGTCTCACCATTAAAAGCCATGTCCCAAACACACAGTAATAATTTTAATTTCATGCAGCCTATATGGCAGATTTGCACTGCAAATGTTGCACTGAACTGTATTTTTCTTTTTGGAAGTGATTTCAGTCATATTTCAAGCAATTTTAAACTATCATGGCGAAACTATCTCAGCTGAAGGAAATAATCCTTTATTTATTGCCTCTAATATATCGGCCAAATTTTCTTATTAGGCCGATAACAATAACATTAAACATGAACACGTATCGGACGAGATCGTGTATGGTATAAATAATATTCTCACTTTTTTATTTAATTAATATGAAATCAAAATATAATAAATAAAAAACCTAATGAATTTGGAATATTTTTGGTCCAAACAAAGTAAAAAAAATGTCAAATGTCAAAATGAGCAAAACAAGAAACACACAGATCACCTTAGAAACTGCATACAGCGACACCCTAGCAATATAGTTATGCAGGAAAGCACTTTTTTTCACCCGAAATGCATCCAAAGTAAACCGGGGAGCAATTCCACATTGCTTTATTTGACCGATTATATCCATTTGAATGAGAACACAGGGTTGAATCATTGAATCTCCTGAGTTTAGCAGGTCGTTTCCCTCTTCTTTCCCAACAGAAGCTCTCAGGTTTCCGCTGTGCATCAGGCGCTTTGTTCTGTAGCCACACCCAGTGTTAATTCAGGTGAGCTCTGTTTGTGTGCGCTTGGCTGTTTGAGCATATGGAGAGGGCTGTGTGTGTGCGTGTGTGTGTGTGTGAGGTAGACACCTGAGAGCGTGTTTTAGGCCTCTGATTTGTCCGCAGCTCCCTCTTTTGTGTCTCGTTGCGGGTCACCACCGAAATATTGGACGGCAGAATTAGATATCGTTTATCTCCTTTGGCTGAGCTACTGCATAATCGCGTCTTTTCATAACGAATGCCATTCAGGTGTAAGTTTACAAACTCAAGATGCTACAGTGAGTCATCATTTGCATAACGCAGTTTCATAACTGGGCCAAGGCTCCACCAAATTGTGTAAGTTCTCATATTGTTTGTAATACATCAAAGTGCGCTTGAATGATCAGCCTCGGGCATTCGTAGGGATTGCGAGAATATTGCTCAATTGTACCTTGTATGAAATTGATTGAATCAGAGTGCAGAATGCTGCATGAAGCTGGAGAGCTTATTGGTTTCTTAAATGAGCCACTTTATCATTTTATCTGCGTGCACCTCAACCATGCCATCATGAAAAATGTCATCTCATCCATACATTTAGGCTGTGTGTGTATGTGTGTGCGTTTCTTAAATTGTCGACGGCGTGGACGGATCCACGTCCCGCACTACGGCGAGGCGATTTAAAGCTACTTTAGCCAATACCAGCATTGATTTACTTGGATTTTGTGTTGGCAAAAATCTGTAAATGCATTATTGACTGATGTACTTGTTGCTCAAAGGGCCGAATGTGGCCTTTAATGTCGCTAGCTAAGAGCGCCGGCACAGCGCCTCAGAGATTTACAGTACGCCCTCTGTGTTCAACGGCAACCATTTGCTTTGGCATTGTTCTTCACGGAAGACATTTCCACCTGGGTTCACAGACACGGAGGGATTTTCATATGGCCGCTTTCCACCAATCCAATCTGTTGGGGCAGCTCAGCTCTTAGATAAGGCAATGAAAACAGGCTCTGATGTAAGGCTATGAAGCCATTTACAGTCCTCTATTATGCCGGGATCCTTCGCCGAGGCTTCCTGGATACACAGAGCTAATGTTTAACGAGGAGCTTGTGAAACCCTTCTGGCAGATGACCCATGACGGTGAATGAATCACTGCACTCAGGTGTTGGAGCTGGAAGGGGCAGACTGGCTCCTCCAGGGCGAGCTGGATTTGCATAGATAAGCCTTTTCCCTTTTGATGCTTAATAGTTTGGTACTGAAGGAACAGACACCATTCACGAAGATGAGAAGCGGCTGATAAGATAAGAAAGCCTTGGAAAGCAGACGTGATGCAGATTTTACAGATATACTGTAGCAGGGGAGAGGGAAGCGCTGCACTAAAGCAAAAGTCATTATTCACTAGCGATTAAACTTTATGGGCTTCAATGAGGCTATTATATATGTATAGGTTGCATTTAATGCTATACTTTTACCATGGCCAAAGAGAAGCCTACTAATGCACGCGTGCAGTGTGATGCTTAAAAAACATATACGTTTCGATGGAAAATATTATTGCATTTGGTCCCCCAATTCTAAATAATCTTGACCAATCAAGATTTTTGAATGAATTTGAATGGAGTTTCCTATATGCTCATCACCATGCCTGCATTCATTTCATTAAAAATACAGTAATATTGTGAAATAAAATAACCTATATTGTAAATTATAACTCCAGTGTAACACTATCCTTTAGAATTCATTCATTGCTGCTCAAGAAGCTCTTATTATTATTATCAATGTTGACAACAGTTGTGCTGCTTCATATTTATGTGGAAACCATGATGCACTACCATTCAGAAGTTCAGGATAAGTAAGATTGTTTATTAAAGAAAAGGAAATAAATTAAGGACACATTAAATTTATATATATAAAATATATTTCAAATGAATGCTGTTCATTTAAAGTTTCTATTCAGGAATCCTGGGGGAAAAAAATCATGCATTTTCCACATTAAGCAGCAGAAACTGTCAGCATTGACAATATTAATAATTGAGCATAATATCTGATAACAATCGAGCAGCAAATCATCATATTAGAATGATTTCTGAAGGATCATGTGACACTGACGACTGCTGAAAATTCAGCTTAACTTTAACAATATATTGAAATAGAAAATGTTTCTTTTAAATTGTAATAATCTTTTTTCTTTTGATCAAATAAGTGCACCTTGGTGAGATTAAGAGACTTCTTTCAAAAACATTAAAGCCTCCTTTGACTGGTGTATTTTTGTATCATATAGCCTACTAATATGAACTATACATATCACTCCAGAAATACCATGGTAATCATTGTTTCCACGGTTTTTCTGAAACCTATTATAAATTAAATGAAAAAGTGATCTCCTCTATATAATGCAAGATGCGTTGAGGCTCTTTCTGATATTCCAAGCACTTTGCTAAATATACAGTACATTAACATTAAAGGGATACTCCACTTTTTTCGGAAATATGCTCATTTTACATCTCCCCCAGAGTTAAATGTAAATGTACAGATGTACAGTTAAACAGTTGAGTTTTACCGTTTTAGAATCCATTCAGCCGAACTCCGGGTCTGACGGTACCACTTTTAGCATAGCTTAGCACAGATCATTGATTCTGATGAGTCCAGTAGCATTTCTTTCAAAATGACCAAAGAGTTTCAATATTTTTCCTATTTAAAACTTGACTCTTCTGTAGTTAAACCGTGTACTAAGATCGACGGAAAATGAAAAGTTGCGATTTTCTAAGCCTATATGACTAGGAACTACTCTCATTCCGGCGTAATAATCAAGGAACTGTGCGGCCGTACCATGGGTGCAGCAGGCGTAGTGATATGACGCAGCGCCTGAAAATAGGTCTAATAGGTTAGACAAACTTAGTCCCGGTCACGTTGGAAGAAGTTACCGAGCTGGGGACTATTTTTAGGCGCTGCGTCATATCACTACGCCTGCTGCACCCATGGTACGGCCGCACAGTTCCTTGATTATTACGCTGGAATGAGAGTAGTTCCTAGTCATATAGGCTTAGAAAATCGCAACTTTTCATTTTCCGTCGATCTTAGTACACGGTTTAACTACAGAACAGTCAAGTTTTAAATAGGAAAAATATTGAAACTCTTTGGTCATTTTGAAAGAAATGCTACTGGACTCATCAGAATCAATGATCTGTGCTAAGCTATGCTAAAAGTGGTACCGTCAGACCCGGAGTTCGGCTGAATGGATTCTAAAACGGTAAAACTCAACTGTTTAACTCTGGGGGAGATGTAAAATGAGCTTATTTCCGAAAAAAGTGGAGTATCCCTTTAAGTTTTTTTTTTTCAGAAATATGTAATGTATTTGAAAGTCTCTTAGGCTCACCAAGGCTGGATTTATTTGATCAAAAATACAGTAAAAAAAGTGAAATATTATTACAACTTTTTTTTATTACAAAATTGTATGCATTTATGCAAATTTATGTGTGAATTTTCAGCATTATTACTCAGTATCACATGATCCTTCAGAAATCAGTCTATATGCTTCTATATATATATTTGCTGATTCATATTTTTAATGGTAACTGAGATTTTTCTCAGGATTCTTTGATGAAGAACATCACTTATTATAATGTGCATTTGCCAAATAAACTTTTGAAAGGCAGTGTATCATGAGATTAAGCTAGAACTGTTTTCAACATTGATCATTATAAGAAATGATCTTTCTGAAGGATCATGTGACACTGAAGACTGGAGTAATGATGCTGAAAATACAGCTTTGCGTCACAGAAATAAATTACATTTCAAAATATTTTATAACAGAAGCCAGTCAATTTAAATTGTAATAATATTTCACTATATTACAGATTTTTCTGTATTTTTGATCAAATAAATGCAACTTTGGTAAGATTAAGAGACTACTTTCAAAAACATTAAAAAACATTAATGTTTCCAAACTTTTGACCAGTACATTAATGTTTGGAAACATTAATGTTTTTTTTATATATATATATACACACACACACACACACACAATATATGACAAATAGTTCTACAGGGATATACAGTAAACAATTAAAACCTCGAAAGAACTATAATTACATTGATCTGAATCGATACGTTGCAAACAAGTGGGCTAGAAAGTATAAACAAGCCAGCGCTGTCTCCCATTGGAGGATTTCTCGGACGTGTCCTGTGAGGTCATCCCCATGGATGTGGGAGAAGCTGCGGGATGACGCCAGTGACGCTCCGCCCTTCTGCAAACTCGACGCTCGCGTTCATTTCATTCCTGCTCTCATTCCGAGCATTCTTCGCATCTCTATCGGTGCGGCGGAGATTCACGTTCACATTCCCGGCCGGCCCCCAAAAAACACAAGAATAACTTTAAACACAGTTTGCATTAAAAAAAAAGAAAGAAAAAAAAAACTATACAACCCCACACTAGAACAAAAACAAAGGGGCCGAACTTAAATGTTGATATAAATAAAGAAAGCGGACGTTAAGGTAAGTTTAAAGGTAATTAGCCCTTAATGGCTTAATATTGTATGGATTAAGTTAAAGCAGACGAGCAAATACAAACTGTGTTGCGTGATTATGACTATTGATAGGCATGTAACAAGAGGGGTCGGGCTCAAAGTATCTTTTCAATGGGATTTTAGTGCGACGCTGCAGCAACAGGGTGCTGCTTTCACTTTGTCCACTGACTCAGTCTGACATAGCACGAAAATCTTTGACATTTTTCACATTTTTTTGCTAAAGAAGCCGACCTTGCGCGCTCGCGCTCTGCAGTAAGTCCTGCACATTTACACCAGAAACAATACGCGTCGTTTTGGGGGAACGTTTTTTGGACATTGATTATTGCATGAAAAGAATTTTTGGACAAGATGACGGATCCAAATGTTGCTGTTTTCTCCTCCATAGTTGGCTATTTCGGAGCGGTGCACAAATATATCGAGGAGAGACTTGTTGCTCGCGCATCTTTGGCGTTTATTCTCCAACTTCTGTTCAGATCTCAGCCGTAAGTACATTTGACTTTTCTCCTCTTTATGCATTTGACTTACTGTGCGTGAACTCTTGGCATCTTACATCATTACAATGGCTGTTTCGTTGTTTAACAGGCACAGGAAAATACATCATATCCTTAAGCTTATTTAATATCTGTGTCTATAATTTTAAAAACAACAACAACATCAACAACAACAACAACCACCCTGTGTACTCGCACTTTACTTGACAGAGTTACTCTTGAGAAACTTTAGTTCTCTGTTGTGCAGTTTAAAAGTTTGTCCAAATCTGCTATACAATTCTAGCAGTAGTTGACACTGTTTTTAATTTTTCCTACTGAGAATCTGGCTGCTATTCCTCTGTCATTTCCTTTGTTGGGAATGCCCGCCCTGTTTCTTATGGACTAATGTCGTGCTTCAGCGTGTTGTATTTCGACTTTTTAAACGATAATGCCGGTTAAAATATAGTGTGTCAGTTACAGTGTGTGTGTGTGTGTGTTTTAAAGTATCTTATTCAGAAACGCTGTTTCATCACAAGCAACGAAACTATGACGATACAGCATAGCTTAGCCTAGCAATTCATCAATGACTAGCTTTACCAACTCCACACTAACTACTCCATGGCATTATTGCTCTTTGACGTTTTTAACAGTTTCACTGTCCATTTGTGAATTCATTAGTTATGAAATCACATATGCATCGCACCTCCAGCTGCTTAAACTCAAAGATAAAACGAGCTGTGAGTTATTAATATTAATTCTGGGTAACACTTTATTTTACAGTGTCATTGTTACATATGTTACATGCAGTTACCATAGTAATATAACTATAAATTACGCATAATTACATGCAACTAAACCAAACCAAACTCTAACCCTATAGTAAGTACATGTTGTTAATGGCACTCAGTACTTACAGTGTAAAAAAGATCTTAAAACCCACACTTTACACCTAAAGTGTAACCGAATTTGGTAACACTTTATTTTAAGGTGACATATTGTGACATGTACTCACTAGGAATAACAGTAAATTATAATTACAAGTAACTAACACTAAACCATTCATGGTCATTTTCATAAAGTCCTTGTTACGTTTGCTACATGTACTTACCACAGTAATAACGGTAAATTATGCATAATTACATGAAACTAAACCTAAACCAAACCCTATAGTAATTTCAAAAATGTATAATTACAGTGTAACAAAGACACTTTAGAATAAAGTGTTACCCCTAATCGTAACTCTATAGTTATGTAGATGTAGTACATGTAGATAATTAATCTTATTCAGTACTTATTTGAGTAATTACAATGTAACAACGTCCCCTTAAAATAAATTGTGACCTTTTTACTTTTTACACTAAAAATGTATTGTAATTGATTTTTTTTTTCAAGTCAATAATATTAATATATGTATGACTGAATCAAGCTGACTATAGTAGGCTACTTAATTCAAAGTCATTAAGAGTCAGATCACACTGTCAACCTACTAAAATTGTTGCCTTAAATAAGTAGGATCAGTGATGCCAAAGACATGTCATTTTACTATTTTGGCCACTTGAATGTCATATTATGATGAAATTTGAGTTCACATACTTACAAGAGTAGAAATGACAGAAATGATTATGAATTGATGGAAACATATTGATTATTACTGTGCAGGTAGAATTTTTTTTATATATTTTTTTAAACTTTTTGTCAGTGTACTATGAGAACACAAAGCAGCTGTTTCACTTTTTCTTTCTAATGCAAAATGTATAAAACTGCGGACCCTTGCCCTTGTTCTGGACTTTAATTCTTTACAGGAAAACAAGTTCCCTATTGTGCGTTTTGGGAAAAGACCTCTTTTCTTGCAGTTAATTATTGTCTTATATTTCACATTGGCCTCTTTTATAAAGAAGGGTCCGAGCGACACAATGTGTTGTTTGTGTCCTCTAACTGAGCCATTATCATGTACTACAGTAAACAGATTGACTTCCATCTGATATACGCCCCTGACATACAGTATCACAGTGATGAGAAGCAAATCTGCTTGTTGTGTAAAATAGGCATAGGAATAAGTGCTTTTTTGCTCAGGGTGAGTGCAGTGCGCGCATAGACCTGTTGAACACGCTTGCTTGACATTTTCAAGTCAGAGAATGAAACATTGTCTCACACTGAACCCATCAGTTGATGTTGTACATCTGACTCTTCATCAGATGTGGTTAGAAAACTCAAGAACCTTATCAAAGTTAGCCATATCCATTGGGATGTAAAAAAGGAAAGCATAAACCATAAAATGAGAGTGGGAATAATTTTATGATGCAGTGACTAAAGTTTCAAACTTAACCTTTACTTTAGTTGGCTGTTTTAATTTGTGTTAACCGGGTTGCTTGAGTGTAGGTTTCATTGTAAGGTATGTGCTGTTACTGTATTATTATAATTTATGAATGGAGGAACAGATTGTCATTTTGAGCACCACTGATAGATGAATTCAGGCAAACCAGCGCTGCCGGTGATCTTTATATTGCATACAGCCTCTCTAATATATACATTGCACATTGAGTAGCCTATGTATTACACATAATGAAGCTTTAAATAGTTATTTATTGATCAGAACACGGCTGACAAAAACTCTAAATGAGTTATTAAACTACAGGTTTTTTTTTTTTTTGTTGAATGAGAATGTCTTTGAAACCGCGTTTAGCTTTGCAAAAGTACCGCATTGCCCTTTCAAGCTACAATCTCTGTTAAGGAAAATCGCATATCACTGTCCATAAATAATGAATTTGAATCAGGAGGGAAAAACATTAATTTCAATACTTTCTGTTTCAGTGGTGCTCTCCGGCGTGGCTCAGGAAGAAAGCATTCTTTCAGTTGTGAAATGAGAAGAGAATAGGTGCATTGCTCAGACATAGTGGATTGGGTTACCTCTGGGAATGGAGGATTGTGGGGGAATGGGAGCGTACAGAGAGAAGCTATTGTTTTTCCTGTTGCTGAGCCGGGGAGGAGTGTGTGTGTGAGGCTGTTGAATTGTAGAAGGCAAACAGTTTTGCGCTCAAGCAGACATCTGGTTTAGACCCTTTCTGCACCTGTAAGAAAAAAAAAAAAAAAAAAATGCAAATATGAACGTTTGCTCTCGCGTTTCCCGCTCAGGGAGTCCAGGCTAACACTGTGCCCGTCATTCGCTGTCCAGGTCGGGCTATTGTTATGCCAGCAACAGGCGGCAGCGGTCGTGGCACCATATGGCCCATGTATGCTTCAGATAAGATATCTCTTCACTCAGCTTATCAATGGCATTTTAAATCGCTTCATATTTGAGTTGCTAACTTTCTGTTGGCCAGCATTGACATGTTTGTTCCAAGTCGTTTCTTTTAAAAGGATGAAAGATCAAAAAGTTGAGCTGAAGTCAGAGTATATTCAGTCTGACTGACATCCTGCACGCCAAACAATAGCATTTCCTCGGTTTGTATTTTTTATGTTCCCGTGTGGGATGTGTGCTTACAGTCGGTTGTGAATTTTGTGTACGAGCGAGTCTAATGCAAATCAGATAACTGAAATATTTTTAGTAGAACTACAACAAACTGTTGATTTTCAATTTGTGTAAATCAAAATCTTCCATGAGCAT
The DNA here is from genome assembly GCF_951802725.1 of Rutilus rutilus. Lineage (NCBI taxonomy): Eukaryota > Metazoa > Chordata > Actinopteri > Cypriniformes > Leuciscidae > Rutilus > Rutilus rutilus. The sequence goes on along the minus strand of NC_140211.1, from coordinate 54,844,085 downwards.
ATGGTCTACTACTGCTGTCGTCGATCTTCTTTTTTTTACCCCCCGTTGGAAACATCGCATCATTCTAGTGAATCATTTCAAGAGTTGTTTTGAATCATGTCCAAATTAGCCGTTATTCTTGAATCAACACCTGGCACACTGAAAACACGCGATTCTAGCGTCTCTAGGCGTATGTTCTCTCACATGTTGATGTTTTTATTGACTGCATGTGATTTATGTTCAGTCGGTGGGCAGCGTGGAACAAATAGGTTTATAATGGCGACGCATATGAAAGAGGGTTTACCTCAACAAGGCTGAAAACAGATATGAATGAACCGCACAAAAGTGCCTTTGCCACTTCTAGAAGCAGCTAACTCACTTTGCTGTGCTCTGTGGTCAGGGGTAATGTGAACTACTAAACTCTGCTGGGAGACAGACCAACACAAACAGCCACGTCCTGTGTGTTTTACTCTTATAGGCATCATTTCCTATTAGAATCTATCTGTGGTCAAGATTATCACGGGAGGGGTAAAAAAGAAAATCAAAGCCATGGAAACTATTATACATTCGTGAGGTCCTTGGAAGGGAAGGTCCTGCGTTTAATGATAGGCATAATAGCAGGCGTATGTTGAAAAGGAATTCTGTGTTATATTCAGTGAATAAAAAGGATGGATATGTTTGGCAGCAATATTCTTGTCTCTTCTCACTAATCCAAACAGCTGTTGTAAATAAAGAGCTGAACAAATCAGATGCTGTTTTATACAAACCCAAGTATTGGTCACTCTTTCCTGATTGATTTTATGGTCTTCGGATGGATCCTCTGGATTTGTTTGTAACACAATGCAGCGTTTTGAAGAAAATTAATCGCATACGTTGGATGGAGAAAAAAAGGAAGTGTGCCATATTGAAAGTTGGTTATTAACATCAAATTTACTAAAGTTTGACTCTTTTACAGTTGCCATGTGCATCAAAACCGCAGCTGCTAGAATGACACGTTTTACAAATGAGCGTCCATCAAGTATGGTTCTTTGTTCGCTAAATGCATGCTTTTCAAACTAAATGAATTTAGGTGATGCAACACTATACTGTCAATCTGTTTTTAATGTTTCAGTGCTGGAATTGCTGAATTAAGCTTTGGTTGTGTAAAATTTGCCCTGTTTCCTCATTATACATAAAAGTATGTTAAGTTTGGTTTTCTTTCCCATCAGATTTAACACTTCATTTTTGTCGGAAGCCGTATCTATTATCCGTGAGAAGTGTGAAGTTAAAAACCAACACATTAAAATAACTAATATACTAAATTCCTCAATACCAAACACCACAATTTGAGAAACTGATACCGATAACGCTGAAATTTTCTCAATACCAAACAAAAATCTTTTTTTTTTTTTATATGTTAAATATTAATAGCCCTAAATAATGTAACACATTAATAAACTTTATTATATTATTATGCACATTTCTTAAACTGTGCACAAAGGCTATTTCTATATCTCGGCTTATAACTTGTAGTGAATAGATGACAAACATAGACAATCGCTCATGCAGAGCTTACAACCTCCCACTTTGAAATGTTCTGCTGAAGTTTGTTCCGATCGATCGGCTTGGTCATCTGCATTTTCAGAATCCGACTCGGGCTCGAACTGATGTGGGAAAGCTGACAACATTATTAATAGTATTTATTTAATTGCTTTGGAAGCTGAAGCTCGCGGTTATGGTAAGAGGCGTTACGTTTTCGACACACGCTTGAGGTGTTCGGCCAGTCACAATGCACTGGGTGGGGGGCTAACCCTAAACCAATCAGAGCACACTGTGCTTCTCATAAGGAGGAGCATACTGTACATACAATGTAATGTATTTTTTTTTATTATATATATTAAAGCATGATAACATATTCTATTACACCCAATACACAAAATAATGATCTTTGAAAATAGCATCATATGACAACTTTAAAGCGACAAAAGTTATTTACTTTTTGAATTTTGTTGTTTGATTAACATTAATGACACAGACAGGGTATATTAAGCTGCTGTCACTTTAAGACCGAATGCACGGATCCAATATAATGATATGCTGCATTCATGCCATGTCGTAATTACCGTAGTCTCGAGATGACACCACGTGATGTTATATTCTGAGCTGTGGGAATTACCACTAGCAATGCCAAAATTAATCTGCTGTGATCAGGTGGTACAGCAGTCATGTGGTACAAGTAGGAGCTCTCAGACAATTCCCATCTTACAAGATGTAATTACGAGCTCTACGAGGACGTGAACGCTTTTTACAAGTTGAAATCACGTAATTACAACTAGTGGTCGACTGATATATCGCCAAGGCTGATATTTGGCAGAGACAGAATCTGACATAACTGTTAGACAAAGAAAGTAAACGGTATGCGAAAAAGTAAAGCGTTTGATTTTAAGTTTTTAGTAACAGAAAAGCAAACTAATAGGCTATTGCATATTCAGCAAATGCTCATCTATATCATTTAAACAAATCTCTGAATATCTAATAAACATTTAATTTCAGCTGTGAGATTTAACATTTAAATCCCCAAAAAATGTGAGATCTTGTGAAGTGTGCATTTGTAGCCTGCATGAACGTGTTACTGTGTGTGACGGTCGGTCCGTGCGAAGGGAATGCGGACAGGAGAGTTCAGCTTCACTGGAGACGCAATCAACATACTTTAAATCCTTAATTGTAAAATATGCTGCACTGTATCCAGTTGCCCACTGTGTCATATTCATATCATTTTCACTGTGTTCTGTATGTAAAAATGTGTGTTACCTTGTCTTTATTTGAAAAAATATGATTACCAGTGTACACAAAATGACCAGATTACTGAGTGCCCTGTCATAGGATTAACTTCATTTTATTCACATATTCATGTATTTTTAAACAATTACTTTATTTGTGAAAAATACTGTTGTAGGATTGCAGATTCAAGAAGTTGTCATCTAAAGTATAAGCATGTTTATTTTAAAGATTTATTTTATATTAATTTATAATTTATTAAATATTGATTAAAATAAATATAAATTATATATGTTATATATGTGACCCTGGATCACAAAACCAGTCATAAGTCGCACGGGTGTATTTGTGGCAATAGCCAACAATACATTGTATGGGTCAAAATTATCGTTTTTTCTTTTATGCCAAAAATCATTAGGATATTAAGTAAAGATCATGTTCCATGAAGATATTTTGTACATTTCCTACCTTAAAGATATAAAACATTTATTTTTGATTATTATTGAGTGAATGCAGCATAATCGCGAACATAAATGGACAATTTTAAAGGTGATTTTCTCAATGTTTAGATTTTTTTGATTCCCTCAGATTCCAGATTTTCAAATAGTTGTATCTCGACCAAATATTGTCCTATCCTAGCTTTCATATGATGTATAATTCTCAGTTTTAAGTATTTGACCCATGTGACTGGTTTTGTGGTCCAGGGTCACATATATTTTTAAATAATATCGGCTTTATATCGGCCACAAAAAAACCCAACATCGGTCGACCACTAATTACAACATGCGGTAATTAAGACATGGCATGAATGCACCTATAAGCCATAAGCACCTGTGTTTACTAGGATGCTCACGGAGACGAGCGTTTTTACATACTTTTGCGAAACCGGTTGTCTGTGGAGTCTAAGCATGACCCACGGTAAATTGATTCTCCAAGGGAATAACTGAGTGTGGTCTGCTGTTTAGTTGTAATAACAAGCCTGTAAAGAAGCTGAGCTAAATTGCCACCAAAATGAAAAGCTGGCTCTTAGCCACTGACGTCATGTAAGTAAATGTGCTTCAGGACAACTGCCATAAAATGACTGCCAGCTACGGAGCACACCGTGGTCCTGACGACCATTTCTGCAAGTGCTTTTCATGTTTACCCCCAACTGTTGGTAAAAAATGTAAATCAAACAGACAAAAATTCTGCCTGTAAACAGTGGTGGTGATTGTGATGGACTAAAATGCTCCGGAGCAATTTGAAAATACAGATCACTTTAGTTTGAAGTTTAATTTTGGAGTGTTCTTTAAGGAAACATTGGTAATAGAAGACATTTTCTGCCATTTCAAGAGCATTTTTGCTTGTTGTTAAACCTGAAAAGACTAGCGAGACCAGTTACCACATTTCAAAGTTAAAGCCTAGTAACTCAAACCAGATGGAGGGCTTAGTCAGTTCAGTGGAAGAAATTAATGTTGATACAAATGGCATCTGAACATCTTGAAAAAAAAAAATTCTGAAGGACTAATAATATCGTGCCCTTCAGCCGTCTTTGGCGTACATAAATGTTGTATGTTCTTATTTAAGCTAGTTTTTCCATGACCAGACACATGTGAAAAGCAATCTCTGATCCATGAATCATTAGATGAGTCAGTTCCTGAAACCGCCATAAACCTCCAAGTTCTTGGCCACAGCTGAAAGCAGGAAATCCAGGCTTCAATAACTTCCTTTCCCAGAGCTGGCCACGCTAGTGGTTAGTGCGCCCTGTTCCTTGCTAGCAATAGGAAGATGTACGCCTGTGGAACAAAAACACTCAGTCACTTCATTTACTGAAACTGTGTATAATTTGTGGCCTGTATTCAAATGTCGAGCGTCCAGGATCTCTGGCACCGTATTCTGTTCTTCTCCGTCGTAATAAATCCCTAGCAGGCCTTTCATTAATTGCTGCTGCATTGTTATCATGAGCGGCGGAGCCCGGGCAGATTCCCTTTGCCTCGGAGCTGGCCTGGATTTACAGGGGGAAGATACAGACTTTAAGATACCTCTGAACATTAGTATGCAAAGTGGACCTGCTCAATGAGTTTGAAATCTTGCTACAGTGCGGCCTTCGGCTTTGTAAACACCGCTTAACCTCTCCAATGCCTTATGCAAATACTAAGAGTTCCAGGGGTTGGGTTTTTTGTTTAATATAAAGGTTGCAGTTGCTGGAAACATTTACTATGCCATTCAACCGTTGATTTTAAGGTGAAGCTAACTCCACCCCAGATTCTTTCTAAAATATGAGATATTTTGAGAAATATCTCAGTGTTTCTTAAGTCAATGCGTTCCAATGTTGTTTGGCTGTCAACATTCTTCATATCTTCTTTTGTGTTCTGTGAAAAAATGTATTTCATACAGGTTTTGAACTACATGAGGGTGAGTAGATGCTTACAGAATTCTCTAGGGCCGCATGATTAATCGTATTTTCATTGTGATCACGATTTCTGCTTCTCTCAATTATTTAAGCATAATCGCATAAAATCGCATTTAAGCATCATTTTTTATATGCAGAGACACCTATAAGTAAGGCATTTGTGTAAACAGTGGTGCTTTCTAAACATTGCTCAGTTTGTTTGAGCAGCTCGAAATGTCTACTTTTGGCTTAGCCAAATGTGCCAGTGTGGGGGCGGGACTTGTTTTTCGAACAATGGCAGGCAGAATCAGTTTTTTCAATACAACCAATAAGTTACACACTTCAACTCTACTGATTATTATTTAAGCTAAAAACAGTCAAGTGTAGTTACGTATTAAGTGCACTAGAACAAAAGTGGTAACCTACAAATGTTTCTTCAAGGATTTTTTTTTCTATTTGATTGGACCCTTTAAAAATGACTTTTGTTGGTGTAAGAAAACATTTTTTGACTTGAATGAACTCTGTTTGGGGGGGATTTTGCAGTGTTTGCAGCTGAAGGAGTTTGATGTAGTATTTTGACACATCATGATATACATTTTTAAACCGTATATCTACATTATAGAAATGACACTACAAATTTTTATGTGAAAATGTGATCAAATCTAAATTCAAGAATTCAAAAATATTGTTGAATAACAATATTTTTTAACATTATTGAATCAACCTAAATACTACATAAGTTTACAACAACAAAACCAATTGTAAGTGTTCTCGATCAGCTATAACCTACATCTTGGATGAACTGACGGTGAGTAAATTAACAGCAAATTTTCATTTTTGGGCGAACTATCCCTTTAAGGAAATTATTGTCATTTTGGCCCTGTTCACACCTGATATTAAGATGCGTTTTGGTTGATCGGATCACAAGTGGACGATGCTAAATACAGGTGTAAACGGGGTCTAAAGCGTTTTGAGCTTGTCCACTTTCGACCACTTCCAGAGGCAGTGGAAAACTCATTCGACCGGATTGCTTTCGTAGTGTAAACGCTCATGTGATCAAATGTGTTTGAACAGCCACAAAAGACCGTCTTCTCTCCGTCTACTGATCTAATGCGTGAACATTATGGGAAGAGCTCTAGCCTGACGGGATTTAAACTTTTTTGGCTGGGGACCCAACTTTAGTTTTAAGACAAAAAACATACCAAGCACAATGTTCTCTCACCATTCCTGATTTCTAACTCACGCTCACAGCGTTCGGCTGGTCTTGCGGCTTCAGAGTAGAAACGACGGCTGATGTTCTCCGTATGTTTTTATGTCGTCTGGTCGCATTCATATGTAAATTGCGTGAGCTTATTTCATCCATTACATTGAAAGATCTGAAAAAAACAACAACAACATACATTTACCCGCCCATAAACCCTCTCCTCGAAGAAATCAGGACAGAAGTGGTTAAAAGTGGACAAAAGAGTCGGATTAAAACACCAGGTGTGAACGGGAATGTGTCTCCCTCGTCCGCTTGTGATCCGATCGACCAAAACGCATCTTAATACCAGGTGTAAACAGGGCCTTTGATCTTACATTAGAGGTTTTGAAACACTTTTTTGTAATACAGTCAGGGTTGGTTGTCTGTGAACTTCTTGAAGTTGTGCTCTTTTGAAACAGTATTTTGAAATAACATTGCTTAACCTGACCAGACAGGGGGGTTTTCCTAGCATGTTAGCGCAGAGCCCATCATGGCTGGGTCTCATCTGGTCGCCGCTGCTCATGAGGCACCAATAAACACGGCCGCATCCCTTTGCCGATGGATGACAAACAAACAGCGTGTCAGAAAATTCCATGTGACCTTTCCGCCATTAGTGCTGTGTTGAGAAGAAGTGATTTATGACAGATGGAGGTGCACTCCAAACAGACGCTGTCTTTGACATGCTGGGACTTGTGAAATGCAGATGGCCTCTCTGCTCATCACTGCCATTTCATTCCTCATGCCTCACCGCATGTCGTTCGGCCCGTGTCCTCGGCTTTGGCCGGGAAATCTCTTATGATAAGCAGGTTTTATTCACAGCTTTTATTACCTGGCCTTTATATACACTATTTCCACACTTGGTTGTTTAGCACCTTCGCAAGTTGGGACGGTGGAATTCAAAGCGTATTGTGATAGACATGCTTTTTTAAAAGGTCACCCAATGCATCCTAAAGAAGGTTGGAGGTATAATTGAATTATTTATCTTTTTTTTTTTTTTTTTTTTGGTCACATTATGTTAGTACTATTTAAAGCAATACCTTCATTTCATTCCAAATCTGATTATTTTCTTTTGTGGAACACAAATAGATATTTAGCATAATGAATTTTCGTGCTTGTCAATCGAATTTTCATGGTTTATTCTTGATAATTACATTGTTGTCTGTTCAAATATGGTGCATCAGAATATGTCACTTGTTTATTGTGTCTTGTAATATGTGCATATTCATGTTGCATGAACAGGATTTAAAATGACATTTATGTGTATTCCTTACACAAAGCTGTCGTAAAGCTTGGAATGCAGTGTAGACTTCTTTTTAGTGTCATTTTATTTGGATCGTCATTCACTTTCCTTGTATGAAAAAGAGCAGAATGAACATTCTTTAAAACGACATGAGGCATGAGGGTGAGTAAATTATGACAAAATGTTCATTTTTTGTGTGTAAAATATTACTTTGAGCCTCAGGCAGGAAATGGGACTACTGCCCCTGCCCTTCCTTGTGCCATCGGTGTGATGGGCCAAACATTGCACATAATTGTGGCGCATTGGAGGCAGGTGGAGAAAGTTGTTTTGACAGGCCCTGTAAATCAATCCAGCTCTCTGCCCAACAGAAATTGATCCCAAAGCGGCCCGTAGTTGCAGCACCAGGCGGTAGGCTTCAGGCCTCAGGTTTGAGTTGGATCCTATCAGACGGTTTCACCGCATCTCACCCCGCCGGTTTAAAGAGGCATGAAATAAACGCTTGGGTCTTGCCAGCAGGAGAGCGCCAGTGGCCGTCCACTCCACTGGACCTTTGCTGTCTGCTTCAGAAGATTGGTCGTGAGAGACTCTGTCATTGATTCATCAACGCTCTAGGACTTTAGATTTATTCATGAAACCAGCAGAAAGATCCAGTACAAAACAGATCAATTGATTTTCTCTCGGCGCAACCAGAGATTCTTGTAGAGTTTATAGACTTTGGGGAAAAAGCATTTTTAATGATGTTTATATTCCTGTTTAATTTCAAAAATGTTTTAAAAGGAAACAAGAAAAGTTAAAGAAAGAGAAAGAGATATCGCACCACTGATAAGTAAGTTATATGCAACAAGGAAACTGATAATTGGCATTTTGATTTGATTTTGATCACGGTAGACTTTTGGTTTCTGTGAAAATATGTTATTATGCAAACAATGTTAATGAAAATCGAATGGTCCTTTTCAATTTCGACTCAAAAATTAGTAAAATTACCTTTCAAGGTTCATGTGTTGTACTAAAGTTGTTTCACACATTCCAGCGATAATGAATTTGTTAGGAGGACGGATGTGGCGTGTGGAATCTCTGTTATGTCTCGCTGCTGCTATGAATATGCATAATTTGATGCTGCTTGTTCCAAACAAGCATACTTTTAAATACTTCAGATTTCCCAGCAATAATGCACAATATGCGGTATTTAGTAATTATATGGTAATTATAGTTCTTCACTCAGAGACCTGAACTACTGCGGGTCATTACAGGGTCAGCGAAAGTCGTTGACTGAACCATTATTGCACCTTCAGAGATAACGGCACAAAAGGAGTCCACACAGAAAATTACATTTCAGACCTCTCATCTTCTATTTCATTACCCCGGCCCTGTGTGATGGCTGAAATTGGTTCTCTTCATTTAGGGAGCCAAATTCCTGCTTAGCTAGAACCTGAGTGGTTTATGTAATCTGTCGATAAGTGTCATCTCCCATCATGGCGTGTCGCAGCCATGGGCCGCTCTCACCATGGCATTGACTTGTTGCCTGCTTCCTCCTTTATCTCGCTAATAAGACCATTTCCATGGTGCTGGAGACGGGCAGATAGGAACATGCAATTATTTGTAAAGGCTGCAACTGTTTCCACAGGTGACATTCCTGCCTCTTAGAAGCTGTGATAATTAGTGTTCTAACAGGCTGTGGCACACCAGACTTTGGCTTTGACAGGCTCGTGACCAGAGGCAGAGAAGTAGGAAGCCGGTCTCGCTAAAGTTAGTGGAGAGAGCCACTTATCTCGCACCTCTGAAAGTTCTGCGCTGTTGCTTCGGCCTTCGAACCCAGCGTTTAAAGTTCAGATAAAGAGAAATGTGCTTATTTTCAAAGTCGACTAATCTGTGGCCCTGTTAACACCTGCTATTAAGATCGGATCACAAGTGGACGACGCTAAATACAGGTGTAAACGGGGTCTAAAACGTTTTGAGCTTGTCCACTTTCGACCACTTCCAGAGGCAGTGGAAAACGCATTCGACCGGATTGCTTTCGTAGTGTAAACGCTCATGTGATCGAATGAGTTCAAACAGCCACAAAAGACCGTCTTCTATCCGTCTACTGATCTAATGCGTAACATTATGGGAAGCGCTCTAGCCAGACAAGATTTAAACTTTTTTGGCTGGGGACCCAACTTTAGTTTTAAGACAAAAAAACATACCAAGCACAATGTTCTCTCACCATTCCTGATTTCTAACACACACTCACAGCGTTCGGCTGGTCTTGCGGCTTCAGAGCAGAAACGACGGCTGATGCTCTCCGTGTGTTTTTCTGTCGTCTCTGGTCGCGTTCGTAAGTAAATTGCGTGAGCTTATTTCGTCCTTTAGATCGAAAGATCTGAAAAAAACATTCATTTACCCGTCCATAGACCCTCTCCTAGAAGAAATCAGGACAGAAGTGGTTAAAAGTGGACAAAAGAGTCGGATTAAAACACCAGGTGTGAACGGGAATGTGTCTCCCTCGTCCACTTGTGATCCGATCGACCAAAACACATCTTAATACCAGGTGTAAATGGCCTGTGTGTTGCCTGAACGACTAGTTGACTAATCAGTCTAAATCGGAAGCCCTGTATAATTGGTCTGGTTCCAGGCTGTATTTCAGCAATTTTTAGTGGTTTAAACAATGGCATGCTTTCACTTTTAAACCAGAAAAATGTAACTTGATACGTTTCTCCTCAGATTCTTTCAAGACCTAATTATTTGAGCTATGTTTTCTGTTTAATTGACTAAATTCAATGTAATAGATTTGTATAACACTTTTCAGAATATGTATTATTTCAAAGCAGCTTTACAGTGAACAGGACCTTGCAATTCCCAGCAAACATGCCAGAAGAAAAACTAGAGCTGCTTGTAATCAGCACCCTCCGAATTAACAGAGAAAGCTCTGCAGTTATCCACATAATTCATAACCTCGCCATAGACAAAGTTCTGCGCATGCATTGCCCCTTGCAATTTTATAATGCTTTCGTGTAGTACTCTCAACTTCATTTAACGAATTTTACCATATTTAGATTTCTTCCACAGAAAGGATCTGGTAATTATCCAGAAGAGTCTGATGTAATAGTGACATGAACATGCAAATTGGTGTTTTTGGTATTAGACATTGTGAAATTATTAAAATGGCTGTGTGATACCTTATGAGACTCGGAGCAGAGCGCACAGCACTACAACAAGAGATGCGCAAACACAAATATGCTATTGAGATGCAAATTCCCACCACAAAAGAGTAACCTCTCAAAGAGCACATTTGTAAACATTATTTGAGATAGACCTTATTTAACCAATAAATGAATTAGCATATGCTAACAATGCAATATGTTCAATACTCCTGCAGAAAAGCAGATTACATTAATTCTATTTACTCACAGTAGTATTAAGCAGGTTTATACGTTGTTCTCCCATATGTGACTCGCTTTTCCTGGTTTTAAATAATCAGAATAATCGCACCATGGAGGCATGTGTGCACTTTAATGACAGTGATGAAACGCCCCCACAGACATGTTCAATGCTCTCTGTGTCACCTCTCAAAGGTTTTCTCTCTTCCGTATCCCGAGCTCCGGAGTTGTTGTGGCAGAGAGTATATAATGGCATCGAGTTGTGAAGGAGGCATGTTTGGGCACATCCTGGCTCAGATGTGCTGGTGTATTATCAGCGCCACACACTTATAATGTAACACAAATGTGCTGACACACTTGAGCACACTAACACAAAAGTGCTCACGTATACACGCACATGTTTGCATAGAGAGGTAGAGCCGTGAATGAGTGTGGACGTCTGTAATGTGTGCAAGAGGGTTAACAGTGCCTCAGGCCACTACAGGGAACTACAACTTGATTGGCAGCTGCCATATACTGTATGAAGAATGGAGGGGGGGGGAATTCAAAATAACAGTGTGATCATAATCATGATCATTCTTGTCATGCAAGTTTTGAACAACAGACTAAAAGCATATTTATTGAATCGCTTCCTAGAAGCAGTTGTCACTGTAAATATAGTATTTTTGGAAATTGTAAGGAAAGATTACTAGAAACTACTTCATGTTTAATTCAACGTGTTACTTGCCATTTATTTGTAATTGTTTGTGAAATATTCTTTTTTTTTTTTCTTTTTTTTATGTGATAATTTCAGAAGCAGTGTTATTTATTACCATAAATCCAACAAGGTCATGCTTGATACAGTTCAAGGCAATAATATCTTCTGCATCCCAGTAAAATAATAATATTCAAAACTAGGGGTGAACCGAAAAGCGAACCGAATTTTTTTTTTCAAAACCGAAAATGAATGTCACCCGCCCCTCCCATCCGTAGGTTTCAATCACGGTCGAGCTGTTATCACGCGTCTGCCTATCGAAGATTAAGCATGTCAGCGGTATGGAAGTATTTTAAAGTTTCAGATGAGGACACCAAAGTTGCAATATGTAACATTTGTTCTGCAAAAATCTTAAGAGGAGGTGCGGTGCCAAAGAACTTTTCGACAACAGGTTTGATACACCACCTGAAATCACGACATCCAATTGAACATGAGGAGTACCGCAAAACAACATTGGTTAAAAGTACCCCAACTACATCACAAACACCCTCGGTGGCCACACTCTTTGAAAAGACTAAGAAATTTGCAGATGATAGTGCCAAAGCGCGTGGCATTATTATTTATATTATTATTATTTATATTTATTTATAGAAAAAAAAAAAAAATATATATATATATATAGTATACGTTTTTAAAAGAAGCTATTTTCGGCTTCAGTTTCGGTTTTCGGCCAAGTGCATCCTAAATTTTCGGTTTCGGCCCAGAATTTTCATTTCGGTGCATCACTTTTAAAAACTTATACTATATATATATATATATATATATATTCAAAACATCTTTTTATGCATCTGTTTATTCACAGAATGGTTTTACATACTTCCGTAAGATGAATGCAAAAAAGTGGGCATTCAGATGAAGGACTAAATCTCATCACATTTTATAACGTTAACATTTAATTAGAAATATTTCAACATCTGATCCACTTTCTTCAGTGAATGAATTTTGGGCTGGGAGAAGCAGAATTTGGAAAAGGAAAGGATAAATTAGCAAAAAAGGTTTTTTCCTTTAAGTACTGTGTGTAAGTGTGCACTCCACACAACTTGCAGGTGCGCACATTGTTTGAGCACAGAGCAGGACTTGTTTCTCCATTATAGTGTAATTTTTAATGAATCAAAATGGAGAGCCTTCCAGCTACATCCTTTTTCACTCTTGCCAAAATGCATTTGTCAAGGCTTTTTGGCTGTGTGTGCCTGTGAGCTGCTGCACCATAAGGAAATCTCACTTTGTCTGACATTCTGCAATCTTTGCAGTAGTTTACTGCTTTCTGTGAGTTACATCTAGTCCTTTCATCAGGTAAGATTATAAAACTTTTGCATTAGATTCTGGATTCAGCGTTTGCCGTAATGGCTGCATGTGTGAATCAAAAGCACTTAGTGGTCAAGACGCCATTTTACGGAGGTATTAATACATTATATACATCTTATAAATCATATACACTTTAAAAGAGATATTTAATAATATCTCTCTCTATATACTTCCCTTGTAGCATACAGAATATTTAGTGAAGTGAAATCTATGCCAAAAATTGACCTGAAAAAAGGCTACATGGCATTGTTTTATGTTAATTAAATTTGTTTTTATATCAATATTTAACTTTTTTTAAGTGCATATTCATGTTTACTTTGTTTTCAATGGTATTGGTACTACTCAAATTCTATTATTGTGACAGCACTAGAAAATGTTTAGGTGTAAAAACTACTTTGCTGAAATGTAGAATTTCCTCATGAGGCAAACGTCCTTGTATTTTCAATTTTCCTCGTGAAGTTATGTCTGTGTCTCTCTCAGACGTAAATTTAATAAGCTCTAGCAAACGTTTTACCTATTGTTTGTCTCTATTTAGACAAGACGTGTAAGAACTGACAGTTTGCTGTGGAATATTTCTGAGAGCACTTACAATTACAAAACGACCTGATATAAAACAAAGTCTATTAGAGTTGTCTTCCTAAATGTTGTTCACTTTTGCAAAAGAGTCAGCACATTCTGTACACCTTTTACATCTCGTCGAAGGATTTTCTTGCTCACATCTGATGAATGACGTCTTTATCAATTGCAGGGGAAAAGGCTAAAAGATAAAATCCTGCTTTAATCACACTCCCATTTATTGTGCATGTTGAAGTAATCCAATAATGCAGCGCTCTCGAACAAGGCGGAAATTATCATTATCTTTTAGGCGGCATTGATCTGGGATCCCCATGAGAGATGTTGCATGAAATAGTGGCAGAGGTGAATCAGTTACGTTGACGTATCGAAGGCTAAATGATCATCGAGGGACTTCAGCCATGTAGCATGATTAGGCTGTTTTTAGGCTATTGATTTTTCTTCTTTAACACTTGTTTCTGTAAATGCATGTTCATTTCACGTTTGATCTGCAACAGCAAACATTGCTTATATAATATTACATTTAGAAGTAACTGGCCTTCGATGCAACCCATGGTTTAGTCGCTAACATTTAACCCAACCGTATAAGCCCGGTCCAGCGGCTGTGATCCGCTGCATCAGACTGACTGTTTCTCTCCACTAAAAGCGGCTGCCTATCTAGAACCAGCTACTACACTTTCCATTACCATCAAAGGCAGAATAACCTCCAATTAATGTAAGTGGAAATGTAAATTCAGAGTAGATCCATTTGGTCTGGTGATAAAACTCAGAGCAGTGAGTGGTTAGAAATTGCCATGGCCTAGTGTTATTCTGAGCATTCATCTTGTGCAGTTTAAACTTTGCATTCATCTTGTGCAAATTAAGCTTTAATTTCTATTGCATTTTACTACCAAGGCTTAAATAATCTTTTGAAAATATGCTCATTTGCTAAAGATGATAAGTCATTTAAAATAGAAAAATGGTTCTGCTTTACTTAGAGTTTGCAATATTATCAAAAAAATCTGATTTTCAAATTACCTTTATTAGTAGTATTAAGTGAAAGTATGTACTTCTCTGGTGAAAGTTCATATAGTGTTTGGGAGAATTGGGACATACTGTGACTTAGTTACATTGTACTTACTCACATAAGTACTGAGTAATATTAATTAACTATGTACTCACTATAGAGAGTTACAGTTACGGTTACGATTTAGTTAGGGTTAGTAACTTGCAATTATGCATAATTTACTGTTATTACTATAGGAAGTACATGTAGTAACTACGCCACCTTAAAATAAAGTGTTGCCAATTGCATCTTGATACCAAAGTCTTACTGTTAATGCTTACTTGTTAGCATATTTCGAAATTCTTTCTTAACTTTTAGGTTCAAACCTTTAAAAACTGCTATGGGAGCTCCGGCATTCCTCGCCACTTTTTACATAAAATGCCAAAAGTGAACTATCATAGATGCACAGGGTTTGTGGGCAATATTAGCAGAAGTACATAATCCACATTACTTTGGCTTACTACTATTAGTGCACTAATACATTTATCTTGCATACTAAAGGATAGACAGCATGTAAAATGGAAAACAACTATTGAAAATCAGTGACTTTTATGGCAACGTCCCTTTTAAGGTAAATCTCAAGGCAGATATTTCCAGTCATGCAATTATAGCACCTTGAATGGGGGCACATTTCAGTTTAAATAACATGTCTTCCAAATCAGTAATAAAACTGGACAACAATGATTGTGCTTCTTTAGCTCAAATCAGACGCACAAAACTTTTTTTTTTCAGCTAATGCAAAACTGAATCTACCTGTTAAAGTGGGATTGTTCATGTCACTTCGAAAGCACTGGTATTTTCTATAGGGAAGTCAAACTCCATCAGGCGAAACAGACGTGTTGAGACATTGGCCTTAGCTCCCGCTCTCAAGTAGGCCACACGTGGCCAAGGGACCAATGGCAGCCATTTTTCAAGAAGGCTTTCTGTTAGCATATGGAAGCCAGCACTGCAAGGATAGCCGAAGTAAACATGTTTATCTATGCTGAGCTCCTGAGTGTTCCCCTCAAACTGGCCATCTTTAAACAGTTTGTATATCTGATAGAGGGGGAGAATGCGCTTCCAAGATGAGGCACTGCACTGAACAACCACATTATGTTTGCAGCAGTGCTGGAAGTGATTACCAGTGTAGTTCATTATTCAGTTTTGTTGGAGGGGGGGGTGGGGGAGCATGAAGGCCCAAAGCATTTAGTGGTCAGAAAGGGGAGGCTTTTTTTCCTCTCTCATCAGTCTGTGAGTCTGTTCTGCAGTGTCAGCATTCAGCACACAAACACGGAATTCAGTAAAAGCTCTCTCCACTCTCCCAGAGCGTTTCCCCCCTTTTTTTTTCCAACAGCCTGCTCCCTTCCCCCCTCGTGAACTGACATTCTAGAAGAAACATATGCTGCTAGTCCACATCACAACAGCTTGTGCTGCCTGAATGGAAGAAGGCACGTAGAGAGGAAGCTGTCGGAAGGGTGGGGGAAGGGGTGGAGTGATAAACGGAGAAGAGGGGAGAGTCTTCAAGAATGCTCATGAGTTCTTGGAGGTGTTGCATGTTGGACCTATTGAGTGGTTCATGTGAAGTTGAGTGGAGAATATAATATTTTCAAGAGGAAATTACATTTTTACCGTTTATGACCCCAGTTTATGGGGTGATTTGGAGTAGGGGCCAAAGCTCAGGGCTGGTACTTGGGAAGTTGCTGTCTCCTTCTAAAGTCAACATGATATTAAAATGGACTTTATTTACTTTCTTAATGCATGTTCCTATCCTGATCGTGCATGACTCATTAGAGCACGTTATTCCCAAGAACAAAATGTTTGTCTTTGTGAACTTTATCATATTGTAATGATGTCAATGTCACTTTTATTTGTATAGCACTATTAAAACAACACGTTAACGAATGTGCTTTACACCATCTCAGTAAGATGTTGTAGTAAGACTCAGTAAGACAAAATAGTACAATAGTAATAGAATAAAAACAATAAAAATAATACAAAATTATCATCAAAAGGATGAATAGGCCATGGCAAACAAATGTGTCTTAAGTTGTACTTAAGTTGGAATTTGCAGCAAATTTTGAGTTGATGATCTCAAAGTTCTTCCTGATACTCCATTAACAGACTGGGAGTATCAGAGTACCATTTCCGTTTATTAACAGTAAATATATTTGCAAGTCATCTGCATAGCAATGAAATGCGATGTCATACTTCTTGAAAATGTCTCCCAACAGGAGCATATAAAGCGAAAAGAGCATTGGGGCCAGGATAGAGCCTTGTGGCACACCACTAATAAGTAATGTCGATCTCGATGTATACGAGCCAAATCTTACTGCCATGCCTCTAGCAGTCAGGTATGACTTAAACCAATTTAGGGCCTTCCCCTGAATCCCTACATACTCCTCTAGCCGCGAAAGCAGTACCGTGTGATCTATTGTATCAAAAGCTGCAGTTAGGTCTAATAAAACTAACACTGCTGAATCACCAGCATCCACTGTCATCAGTAAATCATTGAACACTTTTTTTATAACTTTATAATAACTTGCTCTTCATCTACGACTTTCTTTTTCAGCTGACATCACAAATCCATTTTACTTTTTGAACTCCTCACTCCAACCACCAACCTCCATTCAGGCTCCAATCATTTTTGATGTATACACTCCCTCAAAAAAAAAGAAAAAAAAAGAAAGAAAACCAACAACAACAACAAAAAGGTAAAAAGCAGTCACTGTGACGGTACTCTTTCAAAAAAGGTACTAATATTTACCATTTAGGTACTAATATGTACCTTGAGGGCACAGCATTTGCACCCTTTAGAGGTAAATAAAGTACAAAGGTGTATCTTTTGGAAGGGTAACATTTGTTTAAAATGAAATATCAGCCTACATTTTTCTTCTTGAAAATCCAGTTTTCACTCATACTTGCGATACAGTGGTAAAATGGTTGTGCAGTGGTTTTTAAAAAAAGTGCACCATCACAAATGTGCCCTTGAGAAAGGGACAACAACATCTAAACCCAGCTGACTTCTACCCGACAGTCAAAGCGGCATTGCGTCACGAAAGTGTGGACTTGGAGGAAGATCGCGAGGGCTTAGGGTCCCAATTAGGGCCAAGAAGGACACTTAGATGAAATCGTCTTCAAATGACTAGCCTACATATTTGGATGGCCATGTTTGTTTTTCTACTTGATTTGTGTGTTTTTTTAAAACATTTTTATTAGATTTCACTAATGTATGTTGCTCAAGTTATTTACTTTATAGAGTAGATGGTAGATCATTATTTAATTTTCATTCATTCATATGACTATGAGGGCAATATTGCCCTGGATGCTGACAAAGAGGGACAACTCGAAACCGGGCAACTGAGTTTGAGATTGTTCTCCTTTCGACAGATGAAATTTATGTTTTTTTATGGAAATGTCTGGTGGTTTTAAGAAATGTTTAAGGATAAAGCTTCTAGTCTGAAAATTTCCTCAGGCAATTGGATTTAAGTTGCAGCAATCTTAGACGCATGTCTTCAAAATTCAAGCTGTCATAATGCTACGAAAAAGTCTAAGTAATTTAGGGAGCGCTACCTTTATTGTCACTTTGACTGACAATTTAACAAAAAGAGCATTTTAAAGTGAAATGTAGTTAAAGCTGAAGTTTTCTCAGTGTTAAAATACTTTAAACCAAAGTCCAGTTTAATCTATTTAGACAACTATGAGTAAGCCATTCATTGAATGCACCAAATAGTGCAACATCTTTAAAACCTCTTTTTGTTTGAGTGGTCTTTCATTTTCTGGCTCAACCAGTGGCATGAGTTTAAAGTGATACTACCAGCGAATAATGCCATCACCTGAAATCTCACCAGCAGATATCCGTGCAGGAGAGTAACCACAACTCTGTTTATTGTCTTCCAGGATTCACCCTAGTCTGCTCCAGGCTTCGGCTTGGAGGTCCCAACCGCCACCATTGATCCCAGCAGCTGGAGTGGCAGTGAAAGCTCTGCCGAGGATATTGAGAGGATGAGCGACTCAGCAGACAAGCCCATTGACAATGACGCTGAGGGGGTGTGGAGCCCTGACATAGAGCAGAGCTTCCAGGAGGCACTGGCCATCTACCCGCCCTGTGGACGCCGCAAAATTATCCTCTCGGATGAAGGCAAGATGTATGGTAAGAACACAGTGTTTCTTCCAAACTATACCATACAGGATACGGCCACAAACAATCTCTTTGTTTCTTCAGGCAACCATTCAACAGTTAACAGAAAAATGCAAGGTGTCAATTTTGGTGTGGCTCAGTTGACAAATTATAATATAGCAAAAAATAACACCTTGTTCTTACCAGTTGAATGTGTTAAAGGGATATTTCACCACTGGAAAGATGAATGTGTATTTAAATTGGGTCATTTATGTAGTAGAAATGTGAAATTATTTTAGAAGTTGGTGCCTTCTAGACTGAGAAAAGCCAGAAAATTTATTTTTGGCTCATGTGGATGAAAAACAGCAACTCCCAGAATGCACTTGCTTTGCTGCCCTACGAGGCCTTTCCCAAGCCACTCCTACCGGTAACAGAGGGCAGTATCGGAAGAAATGATACAGCTAGGCTATTAGTTGACTCAAAACTGAAAAGACGGCGTTTTATCGTGAGATCCCCCTATGGGCGGGTTGAAAACATGCAGAACGAGCTCCTCCTACTGGCTGTAGTCTCTCGCCTCGGGCCAAAAAAGCCTCCAATGACGCGAAATTACGATTTTTGCGTCATCGGAGGTTTTTTTCCAGACACACAATACAGAAATCTCTCGTCTCAGGGGGAAGCACGGTCATTCGATGGTTTCTACTGATACAAAGCTTAATGCTAATCGGTGAAGTATCCCTTTAAATCTCTTCAGTAGTCATCTGAGGTTTTGTCCTAACCAGTCACAACCATTGATCACTTAGGATCACTTGGTTCCAATTTCCCCAGCCATGGTGAAATCTAGTCAGTCAAAAATCATGCTCAGTGGCTGTATATTAAATCAACAGGAAATTAAAATTGTCATACATTTGTGCTACATGTTCCTGGTCTTGTTGGCCGTAATTCAGGTCATTCCAAAGGAAAACATCTGTTGGGATGCATGATACATACTTCCATACAATGAGAAGCACTTGTAAACAAAAGATAAGCTCCCTTCTGTCAAAATAAAAGTTGAATGGTTGAGTGTTTGAAAATGAATTAAGACATCCTTAAGTATTAGTATTTTAATTTAAAAGGTAATTATATTATTATTTTTATTTTTTTACAGTGACATATTACAATAGTAATTTTTATATTATTATTATTATTTTATAGCAATATTCATATATAATAAAAAAAATATATATATGGCCAAATTGTACCCTACAAACAAGCACAACAAAACTGTTTTTTTAAATTGCAATCTAAATTTTTATCAGAAAAATTGCAATTAGACCCTCTCCTCCCAAAAAACAAACAAATAAATAAATGATACAATACAATATTATAACTTTTTTTTTTAAATAAGTGTTTAAATGTTTTATTTTCCTTTTTTTTTGGACAAAATAGTTTCACATTCTAACAAAGTCACAATTTATTAATCATTGGCTTATTGGTAGTGGACAAAATGTTATTGATATATGCATAGTTTTGCTTGCAACTTGCTTTTTGTTTTCTGAAACCACTTTACTTTTTTTTTATTGACGTCACCAGGCCCTCGTATTTTTCACATTTCAGCACTATTCAAGATCCAGATTTTTTCTTATTGAATACGCTGTTTCACTTCACATTATAGGAGTAATATGGATTGCGAACACCGTTTTTCCATTGAAATATATTTGACTTTTACTGTGGACAGGGAAACGACTTGTTGCTGGAAACTTGTCACTTTGCATCTGGTTAAGACACATTGTAAATGTCACATGACAAGGTAACATCACGAATCCCTTACGATGTAGCCTCAACACTCAGGCTGCTTGGATTGGCCCCAGAGGTGATCGAAGGAGAAGTGAGAAGTGAAACTGAAGGCTCTGAGGAATTGCATGAGGGTGGAGAAGATGAGAATAATTGTCAATCGGGAATCTCTGAAGTCTTCGCGGGCCTCTGCAGCAGGCTTCCCATTCGTTGGGTTGTTGTTGAGTAGTGGGAGTGTAAGTAAAGCAGCATGAACTATTAGTCAGGAGCAGATGGTACTGCGGCTGTCACCAGCTGTGCCACCCCCTCCTCCACCCCCCTCCTCCTCCTCCTCTCCTCTCCTCTCCTTCTCCTGCCGTCCTCCCCCTTTCCTCCATTCCTGGCAGGGTGATGTCATGGAAAGAGGGAATATTTTCTTTCTGCGGTGTTGGAGTCCCTCTCAGCTTGTCAGTGTCAAGTGAAAGCAGAAGGCCCTCTGGGCTTTCGTTTGCAGCTGTCATGTGACCCCTCCGGCCAAATGAAATGTAAAGTGTAGGAGTGGCAGCAAAGCCTCTCAGCTGCCACAGTAAGAAAGTGTTTTGGGCCACCCTGCACACCCTCTGCTCTCAAACTCACTTTCATTCACTCCCTCCGTTAACAGTTAAAGCAAGGAAATAGGTTTGGCTGACCAGTTTTAAATGACCAAGTCCAAGTGTATGAGTCACTACTGCTCAGACTGATATTAAGAGAGTTTTGTTTATTATGTTATAGAATTCAATGCAAAAACAACCAATTAAAGCCAGATTATGTAATTAAATTACAATAAATTTTACAACAAATGTTTTACACTATTTTTTTATGTTTTTGAATGACGTCTCGGTCACACTTTAGATTACGGTCCAATTCTCACTATTAGCTATTAACTATGATTTCTTGTCTCAATAATCTCCTAATCACTGCTTATTAATAGTTAATAGGGTAGCTGTTACATTTAGGTATTGGGTAGGATTAGGGGTGTATAATAAGGTCATGCAGAGTAATCCATTAATTTGTGCTTTATAAGTACTAATAAACAGCCAAAATCCTAGTAATATACATGCTAATAAGCAACTAGTTAATAGTGAGAATTGGACCCTAAACTAGTGTGTTACCGAAGTCTCTTATGCTCACAGAAGCTGCTAATTTATCTGATGAACAATCCAGAAAAAACTGTAATATTTTGAAATATGATTACAATTTTAAAGAAACAATTTCTTATGTAATATATTTTAAAATGTTATTATTCCTGTGATCAAAGCTGAATTTTCAGCATCATTACTGCAGTCTTCAGTGTCACATGATCATTCAGAAATTATTCTAATATGCTGATTTGGCACCTCTCTTGATACATTTCTAATTATCAATGTTGAAAATGGTTTTTGCTCTTTAATATTTGGAATACCGTGACTTCATCATGTGACACTGAAGACTGGAACAATGGCTGCTGAATATTCAGCTTAGCCATCTGAGGAATAAATTGCATTTTAAAATATATATTGAAATAAAAAACAGTTATTTAAAGGTATAGCGGAGGATTTTCCCGAATTTTAGAAAAGAACCGCCCTCTCCACTTTTTGAACAAATGCACATGCGCAACACTCTACCTGCTCCCGAGAGGGAACGCCTATTAAACGTGTGCACGAGAGAGCATGCACGAGCCTAGTTCTCCTCGTGCACGCTCTGTTTACAAGTTGCTGTTGGCATGGCTCATACAAGCCTACTTTCCTTTACCTGTCGAGTAGAAACTTTGTGACTGAGGCATCAGTGGGAAGCCCAACATGTGCTTTTAGCGCACGCCAGCGTGTGAAATATTCTCCCAAAAACACTCTGGTCTTGTTTCTTTCTTCAGAGGCCTTTCTCTTCTTGTCATACAATTCGTAGACACTTTTTCTCTTGCGACCCTCAGACATTTTGAAAAAAACCCGGTGAAAACGGGCGAGCTTCAATGAATGGCTGAAACCGTAGCTCACCACACATATACACCTGAAAGTGCGCATGCGCAGAAAGCGAAAACTACCTAGGGACGAGCACGTACGACGGCCTTACGTAAACATATCACCAGAATGATTGACAACTAGGAGGACCAATAGTCTTGATGATCCACCCGGAAAAAGAAAATCCTCCGCAATACCTTTAAAAATGTAATATTTCAAAATTGTAATTGTTTTTATTGTATTTTTGATCAGATAATGCATCATTGGAGATACAAAAATTCCAGACTTTTGAATGGTAGTGTACTTGTAACATTTTGATGTATGTATAAAGTAAATATATATAGTTTAGTTGCATTAGCAGATTTGTCGCTTGTTTTTAGCATAGTCCATATTAATGAAATGTATTGTTTTTTTCAAGGTTATTGCTCAAAAAAGTTAATGAAACTGCAAAATACCGCTGTATACTGTACCATATTCAAGACAGTTCTTTCAGAAGAAATCTTGACAAACAATTTTGCTTCTGCTTATTGTTGTTAAATATAGGTATCATTTTTACTAGAAAAAAAAGATACTGATTAAGAACAGAGTTTTTCAGTCAGGAAGAGAATTTTATAGTGAGTGAAACAATACTGAATAATGAAACGGTGGTGCATTTTCTATTACAGTTTCTTGTACATCATTTGTACAGAGGAAGTAGCATGTGAGTCATTATAGATCCAACAGGAAATTATATCAACAAAAATCACCTGACCACGTAAGCAGTGGAGAGCTGGTGTGCTGACCTGTCTGAGAGTGCAGGGATTGACTAGAGGTCAGCTTTAGCAGCTGTTCAGGGTGTCTGGTTTCATGTTTACTCAACAGCGATGTCCATCATAGCCTCAGGAGTAATGTTTCACAGTCCTCCAGACCACAGGCAGAGACAACAAGAAAGCAGCACACAGTCACGGGTCGCATTGTTACACGTATTACAAGCAGATGATCACATACTGTAGATGAATTAGATTTGTACACAAATCCCTGCCAACAAAGTTTTGACTTGATGCTTTTAAAAGCAAGACCTCGGGATTGTTGTCTTTGGGAGATTTTTGGTTGTTCTCATAATCTGTTACAAATCTGTTTGAAGAAAAGACGAATAACAAAGCAATTGGAGGCTACAGTGAGTGTATGTGGGGATCATGTTGAGGATATAGAGAAAGTCTGTAGGCAGAAATCCTCTAAGTATAAATAAACTGACTTTAATGGCTCTAGAAAAGGGACGTTACATTCCACATAAGCCAAAGCAACAGTCTGGATGACAGGTCGTCCACTCGGCCAGTTCATCTTACACCATGAGTAGTAACATTTTCAGCAACTAGAAATTTGTCTGCAAAGCCTCTGTGTGACATTACACAATCACAGCGAATCAGAACACATTTGATGTTTGACGTACAGTTGTAAAGAGCAGCATTTTGAACCAAATGAGATTTTGGCCAAGGTGATTGACAAAATGTCACATCACTGGTTTAATAAAAAACTTGATATTTTGTCATGGAAAAGGTTATCATTTGTTGCTTTATCAAGTTACCTGACAAAAGATTATTGTGTTTTAACCTCATGTCATCAATATCCATGCATAATATTTTTGCCTCACAAAAATGTCAAAACTTTGCAAGTTAAATAAAATAGATGGAAATTAATACTTACAATAAATCTGTATACTGTATTTTCTGGAAAATAACTTGACTATACACCTGACTATACTGTAAGTCACACAGGGTCAAAATTGCATTGTCAAGAGAAAAAAAGTCATATTGGTGTGTATAAGTCACATTTTATTATTACATTCAAAAATAAACACAAATACCTTTGTGGTCCTTCAGTCCACAACAATTAATTTCAATTCAGTGATGTTCAGAACAGGGGGCCCATTTTCTGTATGTGGATTACTCAGTTATCTGGATTTTACTGTTGACATGATCCAGGATTGTTAGGGTCTTTGAAGCTCATCCTGGAGTTGCTGTCATATCAGCTTATTTCACGTAAACAAGATTCGACTGCATCTTTTTAAAGGTGAAAATCTCTCTCAGCCACTTTCTTCAAAGAGCACCATATTGAACCTGAGAAATTAGAAATTAAAAATATAAATGTAAATATGTTATTATACACATAATTTTATTTTTACTCATTGAAAGATTTATTCGTGAGGGAATAATTATCATAATTTTATTGGAGCCTTACACACAGTGCTTGACAATGACTTTTATGCTCACCAGCCACTGTGGCTAGTGGTTTTCTTTCTCAACTGTTTACATTCACTTATGATATATACTTAATAACCGACTGTGTTTACATTAATACTCGCCAATACTGGCATTTTGACATTATTTTGTGTGTATTTGACTGTTTAAGCGCAATAAGAACTCAATTTAGTGCTAAAAGACGGCTTTATGTGCGCACACTTTGGGTGTGAGCACATAATCTGCGGGAATGAGTCAAATTATGCGCAATACATGCAATCCCACGCCGAAATTCAAACACAGCCGCATTTGGCAGGTTGGCGAGTGTTAATGTCAAGCCCTGCTTACACACATTACATAGCCTACAGTTAGTATGAAGCATGCATTAATTTGAACGGTGACAGCTATTATACGGGTGGCTTGATTCAGTGCAGGAGATGCAGATAACTTGGAAAAAAATTATGCAACGTAAAAATGCTGTCTACTGTGCCATTACTGTGTGTTACTGACCCTTAAAGAGCTTTATCCGCTTCACACGTAAAATTTTATGAATTGCTAATAACAATAGGCTACACTTGACACTGAAAAAGTGTAAAGCCTGTACAAATCCTAGGAATCATGAAACATGGAAATATCTTGGAATCATGTAACAAACAATTACAAATGGCTTGTGCTTGGCTGTTTCCTTTTTAAATTATGTGATGTCATTATGTTCCTGTCTTGCCACCGGCCAATTGTGAATTGCTAATCATGGTTTCAAGTATTGATAGATCTGCCGTTTCCACTGAACACAAGAACACGCAGTAATATCAGAGACCTTAATCCAGATATTTTAATCAAATCTACAAATACGTTTGAAGAACCAAATTAGCCAGAGAACCAGAGTCAAATCATCTCAGGGATGAAGAACGGACCCCAGAACAGGAATGAAAAGTATAAAACAGACATAAATTGTAGTGGCATTCATTATAAACAACATTTATTATAAAAGACAAGCCTAAACTAATTTATTTAAAGCAAAACTGAAACAACTGGCATGTGGGGAATGCGCTATACAAATAACCTAATCCAAATATGAGCATTTTTTGAGTGCTTGACATTAATTGCATTTCTTAAGTTGCTTTTGAATATAAATTGCATAAAATTTCAGATGATAAAAAAAAGTGTCTTTTATTCAATACGGTACATATGTGTATGTTTTGGCAATGTAGACCTTTTTTTTTTTTTTTGTCTATAAGGATTTGAGCATTGCCTTTAGTGCGGATCTCTGAAAGGCAGTGTTCGGGCTTTCACAAAGTTTGGCGGGACATTGAAGGCAGCAGATTGCGGCTGCCCTCTCTCTGAGCGTAGAGTCGTTGTAAAGTCTCGTCTTTCAGCTCTGCAGCTGTCACTGGGTCCTAGTGCCAAAGCCATCGCACCGTGAACTGTGACCCGCTCACTCACTCAACCATTAACAAGGGCCGTTACAACTGTCAAAACAAGAGACAGTGGGGTTCCGGGACAAATTAGAGAAACAGACTTGATTGGCATTTTTGGTGAATTGAATGTGGTTAATGGGCCGTTTTTCTATACAGGGTTATTTTGACTCTTGGGTTGTTGTGCATATCTATTGTGGCCCATGTACAAAACAGACATAACAGGCTCTACCCTTGAAATCCAGCTGAAGTTCTTTCGTTTTCATTCACATTTTGCAGTTTACAAATACATTTATTTGCATTTATGCCTAATTGCATTAAACAAACAGCTTTTTTACACACCATTTTGAAAAAAGGCTAGCACGTATATCATGTTGCCGGTCAATCTGATCTGCAGATCAGTCAGATTTTTTTCTTGGAGTTTTCTTGAAGTTGTGTGACTTTTTCTCAATCATTTAGGGTGATGAACATGCTTGCAAAGCCACAACACTTGATGTGTTGTGGAATGTGCATATGAAATTTATACTACAATTATGAGATTTACATTTCATGGTTAACCCTCATCCTCTCCTGTATCTGTAACAAATCCTTCCTTGCATTGTAAATGTGTTCAAATCTAACCACTTCATATCTGTGTGCAGTCTGCATTGTGACTGATTGATTGATATTTTAAAACTGAACTGATTGAAAATCGAACAAAACAAAGAAAACAAACATTGCCCCCTTTATGTGACCTCCCATCGATTTAAATGGGAATTTCTAGGTGTGTGTGTGTATGCATGTGAGTGTGTTCTGCATTGGGGATGTTCTGGAGTCTCATGCCTTCATTTGTATGTGTGTTTGTTCTTTTTTTGGTAAAAAAAAACAAACAAAAAAACATTTCCCATTCATTCCTATAGGGGTCAAATTGACCCGCGAGGGAAAGATTTGTTAATTTTTTTATTAAAACCCCATAAACTCCTTGAATCCAGTCAAACTTTTTTAGTGTATACCAAGTTCAAGTGTGACAACAGTCCTAAGGTCTTGGACCACTCCAATGAACACTCAATTATTAAAAAATTTAAAGAAAATGAATTCTGGGTCAGAATGACCCTAGGAGAAGGTAAGGAAGGCAGCTGCTGAACCTAAATTAAAACACTTTTTTTAATGTCAGTATCTCAACTACCCTGTAAGAATATTTACATTTATGCATTTGACTTGCACTTTCATCAGAATAAATTTACATTATGTCAAAGACGTGCCTTTTTAATTGTTCATGGATGTTAATTTAGCTGGGATTCAACTCTTGCGCTTTTGCTCTAATGTTTGAGCTTCAGGGAAGCACACAGAAAAACTGCCTTTCATAGTTCTTTTGTTTAAAATGTTAAAGATGTTCTACAAATGGTTTCAGTACTATTTACAAAATTCATATATTATATATATATATATTTTTTTTTTATGTGTGACCTTTTAACCTTTTTTTGTTTTGTATTTCATAGTGTGAATTTTTGTGAATTGTATTGAATCCATTTAAGGTCAGTTTAACCCCGCCCAGATAAAATCATACCCAGTATTTGAAGCTAATACCAGGGTAAAAATAAAAATTAAAATCCATACTGGATTATGTTAGTTAGTGCTGGTTGGGTGATGGTCTAACTGGTTGATCTGCACAACCCATGCTGTTGACTAGCAAAACTTAGTTGGTGAAGCTTGGTTTGCCTGGTGCCTGGTGATTGATCCAAGGACGTTTTTCTGGACAAGATATTTAGGAAGCATGGTGAAAAATAAGATTATACCATGTTAAACACAACAAGACCAGTAGGGACAGGTGACAATGATCTATTCATCTGACTAGTGATTAATGACTAGATGTAATTTCTATCCCTGGTAAAAAAGCCATCTTAATTGTATCAGGGTTCAGTCAAAACGCAGACTAGTCGATTTTGAAAATATATATGTTTTTTAGTAGTGAAAAGTCTTATTTTTTGGAAATATTATTTTTTTTAACCCAGTGATAATCAAGTAAACATTTCTTAACCCTGTAAGGTATTCATGTTCGCACATTTTTTTTTTTCCAGAGGCGAACATGAACGGTGACCGTACAACATTCTGACTCGTGTTTCTGTGATTCTTCTCTCTTGTGTACCATTGCTTTAATGAAATGCACTGGCTGACAGGCCACTCTCCAGAATGCCTCAGGAGCTGATGAGATCTCCTTTGAGAGGTCCTCCATGCTGATGAAGCACCCTGATTGGCTCGATGATTATTTTTGTTTTAGGGGCAGCTTAAGAACCTGATGGCATCGAGATTCACACAGTTCTATAATTGGTGTCCAGCAGCCTTTAGCCTCGATAAAACGGCCGCCGTGCGTCTCCTGGCACTTACGAGAAGGAGAGGCGCAGGTATTTTGGTGCAGAGAGACCCACGGGATTGCACATATTCACTGCGCATAGCTCTCTGCTAGAGACGCCGTCCTGAGTACCCTTAAGCCCTTTGTTCCCCTGGCTGAATGCAGTTAATTAGCAACAGTCACTATAGCAACTGCCTCTCACTTCAAAACAATGTCTAATTTTTGCAGCAAAGCTTATCATACTGTTTACCTGATGGGCTCTCTAGCGCCCTGAGTTGTGCCGGGGCTGGCTCACTGCCCAGCCTCAGAGGTTAATTGTGACCACGGTGAAAAACATCACAACAGCTGCTTTGTGATGAGAGGAGCATGAAAAGAGGTGGAAGAAAGTGGCGGCCCCCTTCAGCCGAAAGAAGCGAAGATGCGGCACTTACATAATTCACCTGCTTTGCGAGCCTCCATTCAGCACGCCCTGCGTGATTACATACCCTCTGGATTATATAAATGAACACATGACCAGATGTGAAATATGGCAAAAAAACGCACAATGGGACATTGAGTTCCCAGAAATTGCATTTAATGGATGTTATTGTGCACGCAGCAGAGTCCTTAAGTCAAATTGTTAGGAATAATGCGCCACAGCACAATGCTGTCTGTAATGTGTGTTATGTAGAAACTTCTTCCAGTTTCTTTTTCATGAACTTCATTTGCACTTCGAACTGAAAAGTCGCGTTGAAGAAATAGATTCTAATGCATGCAGCGTCAAGCGATAAAATGGATATCTTCCATGTTCCGTGAATTGGCCTCAACATTTCTTTGGGTAGCCCCGCCCACACTGAAGTC
This sequence comes from Rutilus rutilus, assembly GCF_951802725.1. Taxonomy (NCBI): domain Eukaryota; kingdom Metazoa; phylum Chordata; class Actinopteri; order Cypriniformes; family Leuciscidae; genus Rutilus; species Rutilus rutilus. The sequence continues at coordinate 54,814,844 of NC_140211.1, read as the reverse complement.
TCATTGGACTGAAGTACACCATCTTAAAGGGATAGTTCACCCCCCCTCCCCCCCAAAAAATACAATTCTATTATAGTTTACTCACCCTGTCAGACTTTCTTTCGGTCACACTTTAGGGTCCAATTCTCACTATTAACTATTAACAATGAATTCTGCCTCAATAATCTCCTAATTACTGCATATTAATAGTTAATAAGGTAGTTGTTAAGTTTGGGTATTGTGTAGGATTAGGGATTTAGAATATGGTCATATAGAACAGTGGTTCTCAACTCCAGTCCTCGTGACCCACTGCTCTGCACATTTTGTATGTCTCCCTTATTTAACACACCTGAACCAGATCATCAGCTCATTAGGAGAGACTCCATGAACTGAACTGAGTGTGTCAGATAAGAGAGACATACAAAATGTGCAGAGCAGTGGGTCACGAGGACTGGAGTTGAGAACCACTGATATAGAATAAGGCATTAATATATAAGTACTAATAAGCAGCCAATATCCTAGTAATATAAGCAACTAGTTAAAAGTGAGAATTGGACCCTAAACTAAAGTGTTATATTTCTTTGTTCTGTGGAACATAAAAGAAGACATTTTGAGAAACATCAGTGTGCTATTTTTTGTCCATACAATGAAAGTCAGTGGTCACCAACTGTTTGGTTACCAACATTCTTCAAAGTATCGTCCAAGGTCATTTAAATAAATATATATATATATATTAAAGTCTTATACAGTTACATTTATCCAATTGCCTTAAGGATGTTTAGATATTTTTTACTTGACAAGAAGACAAAATAGCCGATTAAGATCTCTATTACTTCCTGTCACCACGCACTGGATTTCAGACATGCGTGTTGGGAAAGTTTTCGTGACATTTATTAGTATAATCAGTCAGATTATTACCATAAAGCAGTGTAAATCTCACAATGTGATAGGGACGTGAGAATGCATGAGTCTGCTGTAATTATTACATGTGAAATGACCATCTGTCTCAGGAGCAACGAGCTGCTTTTAGTCACAGTCGCACTTGCTGGCATCAGTTTTTCGCCACCGTCGCGGTTCCCACAGCGCATCTGCTTGCTTTGAAGGTGGCAAACATTTATCGTATTGTGTCATTTCAACGCTGACCAAAGGATGAAAGACATTTTCAGGGAGTTCGCTGCCACGCTATCGGCCAAACGTTTACTGGACCCATTTCCCGGAGTTACCGCCACCATTGTAAGGCCTTTTTTGTTCACCGTGTTATTATAGATATGCAGTGTGCTCAGCAATCTCATCAAGGCCGGACTGGCGTCTCCGACGGGCACTAAGTGGCACTTGGTTTGCAGGGCTGCCGTGGATCATTTAGGCCTAATGAGCGAGCCTGGCCTCCCCCGTGGGGCTATCAGAGCGCTGTTCCCAGACCTGCCTCAGTGGCGGCCCGCTTCGCGCTCGCACCGCTGGCGCACCCTAGCTACCCGCTGTGAGGATAATGAGGAATTCTGGGATCCGCTCAGGCCCCTGCTTTCTGCATTCGCTCAGAATGGAGTCTGGAGAACTTTAGTCTAACACAAACCTCCAATATAATCCCTTGCTTTTGTTTGTGCGCAATTGTAGCTTTGACGTGCCGCAGTGGTTTTATACCTGCAAAAACATATTTCCGATTACATTTTATGCCGAGCAAATGAGGGTTGTTCCACCAGGGTTGTTCTCACGCAGTAAACAGAGTAAGAAACGGTTTGTGGCCTTTGCTTGAAAATGATGATTAGTCTTTTTTTCTTTTTTTCTTTTTTGCTGGGGTTTTATTTGCGTAAAAATCTGCTGAACGCCGTGCCTGGAATAACGTGTACCTGCATTGATTTTCTGAATGGATATTACAAACCAGCAAACTAACTGTTCCCTTTTCTCTGTGCCTTGTGGGATATTTCTATTTTTGCTAAAATATTTGGAGTGGTTTCTAACAAAGCATATTGCATTATCATTGATTGTGTGCCCTAAAATTTATATTACTGCCATCCGTCTGACTGCAAAATAAGAAAGAGGGGCTTCGCAGTGTAGTGACAAAAATACGCATGTGTTTGATCCCGAAAACACAAAAGCAGCTGCAATATGTCAGATCAGAGGCTATTTAACCATGTTTTCTGTCTGAGTGATGGATGTGGACTTTATCTTACGCCTCCTGGTCGTGTCACACTTAACAAGGCTTAGTCTTGACGGCCTTGTTACGGCTTGTCAGCACCTGATGTTTTGTGCTAACAAAGACTAAAGAGGAATTTCTCGTTCTTTTGGACCTAGACATTGTAAACATATGGATCTGTCAGAGAACTAACATAATTTTGTTTGTATTGACTCCGGCTGTTTTTCAATGCAGGTTTCAGATTTCTTCGCTTATCTCTAGTATTCGTGGCTAGGATGTGCCCCTTTGTTGACCTTCTGAGTTGTTTAAAAGACCCTGGGGTCTCATGCTGCATGTCCCCACTGGTCAAGACATTCTCCGGTCCTGCCGGGTGAAAAGAAGTGCTTTGGGTTGTCTAGTCTATCCCATGCTTGGCTGGCCAATTCTGAAAGCAAAACGCCCAAGGCATTTCATATTTGCTGTTTGTTGACCACGGTGTGACATGATACTATTGACAGCTTCTCTGATTGCACAAAGAGCTTGTTTTGAAGTTGAAGACCACGTAAAATGTAGTGGTCAATTTTTAGCAATTTCATCTAGTGTGGAAGAAAATGACTGTGGTTCTGAACGATACCAGAATAAGAATAAGTCTGGAATGTCAAAAATTCTCTTAAATCCAATGGTCTAATTTTTGTTTTCAATTACATTTAGTTCTTTTTCATTCATCATTAGGTTTAACATCATACCAATAATTAAGGTATTGAAAGATCCCATTTTGAAGAATGACTGTCCCGGCTCAACATATTTGACTGCATTTTTTGGACATGACTGCTGAGATTTGTGCTGATCATGTGAGCCGTCTTCTTCACTGTTGAAGAGCGGATCCTGCAGAATCAGCCAGTGCTTAGGCTGGTCTCATATTTCACCTCTCCAATTGGCTGCTTTTGTCTGAGTGAAGCAGGACGTTCCGCAAGCAGCATTCATTGGTTAACACATATTGTGGCTATATGTAATGGGATACTTGTGTACGATCTAAAAAAAGTAAGGATTAGTTTGTCAAATTAGAAATGTATAGTCAAATGCGCTTTGCATTGTGGAATACAATATTCCATGAAGTGTGTTTTGTTGCGTACTGCACATTTTGAAAAGGCTTGGTATGTTCTTAGCATTGACAGTTTGCACACTGTTTATTGCAGACATAGTAATAATAGTATGGTAGTATAGTATTAACAGTATACTGTAACACAGCCTGACATCACGATGAATCAGTATGATACGTGAAATCAAAATTAACCATATTTAACATCTTAATAAATGTTCCTGGTTTTATTGTGCACGCCATTTTTCTTCAAAATGTGATAAAAAGACTTAAAATTACTGTTCTGATGACATTAAATAATAGAATTTAATATATACATTTATCATTTCTGTACTGTTTTATTTACAAACAGGGAAAAAATATAGATTTAGGCCTAGTTGGTTTTGATTGAGATAAAATAATTACATTTACTAAAATAACTATTGATTATTATATGCACTCAGAAGCAATTTCAGAAGCTTTGCTAAATGGTTATTAAATAATTTGTGTTTTGGTCAAACACTTTATCTAATGTTTTTATATTCTGATGGACGATACTAGAAGGTGGTGTTGCACAGGAGCCCAATTCACTTGAAACCTGAAACATTTCAGTTGAGTTTGGGCTTGTTGCAGATTCGCATTGCTGGAGACGAGGCGGGGAACTTAAAAACGAGGACCATCAAGGTCATGAAGTTTGGCTTTTCATTTACACATATTGGTGACTGCTAACAGGTTTCTCTTCATGTTCAGATGTGGGATTGATCCTGAGAGATTGAAAATATTGATTTAACCCTCTTTCTTGCTCTGAACGTGGTGCCAGCCATCAGTGTGTTCACACATCCGCAGGGCTGGAAGTGGAGTTGTCCCGCACCTCCGAGAAGCCCCGATTATAGCGACCGACTCTAGCATATCAGTGCGCTGTCCATCCATCCATCTCTTCCTCTCTTTCTCTCCTAACCCCCACAGCCAGGCCTGCCTCAGCAGTAATATATGTGATGATGTACTCACCACCTCCTAATTGATAGAGTGATTCAGTGGAGGACTTGCTGTAATAATTGGTCCTTTGGGAGCACAGGCAGACCCTGGGAGAGAGGGCGGGAGCCTGGCTGCTGGGAAACACAGGAAAAATAGAGGAAAGACGCCCAGGCCATCTCTTCCTCCTCACCTGCCGCCTCACCGTGAGGATTTACGAGGGGTCGTCTAGCGTAATCCTCTCTGTCTCGGTGAAGCCTCCAGGTTGCGACCCACAGATTTCTGCTGGTGGCTTGTCTGTTCCCACAATGGATGCCCACCGTTAATCCTGCCGCGGTTTTCTGACTCATGACCTAGAGCCCGCGACCAGAGCTTTCAGACTTCTCGCAGGTCACCAGGAGTTACTTATCGATCTCATTTCGTGTTCATACACTTTCAATTGATTTTTAAAGTGGTATTTATTATATTTAAAGACAGTGCTATGATGAATTAATAGATTGGCTGTCATGTCGATGTACTTGTGGTAAGACTGATGGTCTATTAGTCAGCTTTAAAAACTGCATTACCAATTTGTATTCGTATTCTTAAGTCATACCGACTCATTTCTGGTGCCCTTTGAACTGGTGATGTTCAGTTTTGTGAATGAAGCGTCGTTTCGATCTGGTTCTTTGTAATTACTTTGTAGTTGGATTAGTTAGACATCCATAAAACACTCAATTATATAAAAAGAGGGTTACCCATATAATTTTTTTATAACAACTAATGCACCAATATTGACTGATACTACTGATAGGCTGGCAGTTATTTTTGAGTTATGGAAGAAAAAAACTATTTTACTTTGTTAAAACAATTAAACCACACTAAGAGCTAAAATAGTTTGTATGCTACAAGGTTTTTTAGGCATCACAGCATTATAATGAACATGATGAAGGATGGATAAATATTCTTTTTGAAATCTGTTGAAACTAAATACTCTGATTTGAAAAAAATTATAATAAATAAGTGTCCATATTAACAGAGGAGAGACCTCTGGGATTCCAATATAGAAAACTTGAAAAACATAGACAATAAAAGTGTAGTGAGTAATAACCAATACATCTTAATGATTAGTTGGACATTACATTTTGTTTTGTGAGTTTGTTTGTGTGGTCTGAAAAATAATTTACTGCACGTTTCAAAGTAACATTAATTTATGTCAACATTAATAAACTTAACTCATTTTTATACACAAACGCAAACAGCTCTGCGATCATGCACAGCAGGAACACACCTCTTGTAAGTGCTCTTCAAGAGATAGCTTAGAGCTTAAATCTTTGGAATAATCAATCACTTCCCATTTAATCATTTGCAAGATGATCACAATAGTAATCTAAACCTTACAAAAGCCAGAAAGCATTAAATATCCAATATGGAATAGATGCGGATAAACTATGCGGTGGCTATATACACCATTTACTCTGTTTAAAAAAAATGTTTTTGGCAATGTTGAGAATGACTGAAGGAAAAATGTTAGTTTGTTAATTGGACAAGATATAGACATCTAAAAATTGGTCATACTGGCCAATATATCTGTCTATCACTATAAACAAAATATTTGCAGTCTAAATAACCTAAATAACAATCAAAACCTCAGTAATAAAGGACAGCATTTTGCTAACATTTGCATTTGGAATTCATTTTACCACAAAAATGTATCAGATACTCAAATTTTTATATTTGTGTTACTTTGATCCTTGATAAATTGTCCTAGATATTGAATTTCTCAGCTGTGCTCTGGCAGTCTTTTTGGATTGAAGTGATGGTCTATAACCAACGCATGCTTGTAGATCCTGGTTACATACAAAACTCCCGCTCACTTCAGATCGGCAGTGCATTGCTTGACATTGATGGAGTGGGGGGAATTTTCAGTAAGACGTAATAGCCGCATAAGAAACATGAAGCAGTTTTCAGGCCTGCAGATCTGTCTGTTCGTTATTTAGAGACCACAAAATCAAGTGTGGCTATTGAAGGCAGTTGTGCGTTACAATCTCACGAGGGTGCGCATTAATCCATCCTCATCCGCCGTCACCATGAGCTTCTGATAAGTGACTGGCTCAAACAGAAGCTGCATTTTGTACATTAAGTTTAAATGCTTTTAAAGATTTTTATGTGCATTGAGAATCAGCTCATGAAATATAGGCTGTTAGATATGAAAGCTGAGACAAAGCAAGAAATCCTTGGCTCAAGAGTGGATTGGAATAAATGAAAGCCTGTGAAGATTAGATTTAATAGAATATCTGAAAGATTAAAAATGTACCATCAGTGTACCTGTGTCCTGGTGATGTTGTGCATTATCGACAGAATGAATGTGTCCTTATAAGATGGGACATAAATGCTTCGCCATAAATGTATAGTCTGGTGCATTAAAAGGATTTTTCTCAGTATTTTTGTGTGATTAATTAGCCTATATGTGTTGTTCATTCTTCCTTTTGAGCTCTAAAACTGTGCATCTTCCATCTACCTGAGACTTCTAAAATCAGCCTGATTTTTACTTGACAGTGACTAACAAGCACCTTCATGATGATGAGAAAGTGTATACAATTTTCCTCTTTTGTCCAAGCTGTAGTAAACTTCCTTGGATGGACATTGTTTATTAGTTTTGATGACACTCACATAGCTTTTTTAGGATGCCAATCAATTCGATTTTTACATTTTCTGAAGAGAATGTTAATATTGTCCATGCAAAACTTGCCCCCATGATGTTAGGTGTCACCAGGGCTTTTCCTTCCCACTGTTTTGCAGAGAGTCCATGACAAAATTGTCAGCACAGTCCACTGATTTCCACGGATTGGCGTTTGCTTACAGCTAGATTTTTGTGTCTGCGTGAACACCATTACATGTGCAAGTACTCTGAGCACTTGAAGAGAGGCACTTTAGATGCACACGCACCCAACACGTCGTCCATGCTCATGGTCAATGGAGTATGCTTTGAAAGTCTTGCGCACTCGATTGTGCTCGAAACGGAGTTGAACGCAGAAAATGAAGCATACGTAGTTCATTTGCTAGGGTGTTCTTTGTGGTTGCTTAGTGGTTCCTCACTTACCCAAGTCAAAGAACCCTCTCACAAGTCTCTATAATATTTGATCCTGAGTCCTTACTTTAATCATTATTTTATCCGTACTTAAGTTGCTTACATTTTTTATTAATTTGGGTTGGTTGTTTGTTCACATCTTGAATCCTGCCTTACCAATCATCACTAATACGTGGTTTGAAAAGCTTGTTTCTTGTTCCATTCTCCTATGAAGGGGCTTTCTGAGTGTGGTAAGTGGGTGATGCATGTGCATGTGTGTGTGAGGGAGGTCTTGCTTTCTCAGCAGGTGGCAGATGGCAGACCCGGCAGAATAACCCAATCCCAGACACACACACACACACACTCGCACACACTCATTAGGTCACAGTGCAAAATGCATGATCTTGAACTCTAAGCTTGTTCGAGTCAAAGGGTGGGTGAGAGGCCAGTGTTTTGACCTTTAAAGGCCAGGGTCTTGCTAACTGCATGTCGAATTTGGTTAAATTAAATGTGATAGAATAAACCATTTTTTGGTTCCCCAAAAGAACCGTTCAGTGGAAGATACTTAAAGGAAACATTTTTAGTGTGAAGAACATTTAAAAATCTTATGACACTTACAAAGGGCATTTTGTACAATTCATGTAAAAGGTTCTTAATGGCAGTGTTTCCCATCCCTGGGACTGGAGTACCCCCAGCACTGCACATTTTAAATGTTTCCCTAATCAAACACACCTGATTCAACTCATCAGCTCATTAGTAAAGACTCCAATGCTGTGTCTGAAATCGCCCCCTATACCCTTAAATAGGGCACTATTTGAAGGGACAGCCATTTGTAGTGGTGTCCGAAAACCAAAATGGACACTATCGAGTGCACTTATTCAATCCCACAATGCACTGCAATAACGAGTGTACAACCGATGTACGCTCAACGGCTAGAGAATACCCATAATGCACTGTGAGAGTCGTGCACCAAATTAATTCCTGTGTTTGACCAGAAGATGGCGCCCGCAGCTGAATCATCCATCCATCCTTTTTCCACACCGCTGGTCCAATGTGGGTACAGCATAATATCATAGAGGTATAAATTATTTTTTAATTGATTATTAAATTGTTTAATTAAGGTTTATACATAGTTTCCATGGCAGAGTTCAAGATAAATATTTTCATTACTACTGGAGCTGCCAGTTTTCTAAGTTTCAAATGATCATTAAACAGCAAACACAAACTATGCGAAAGCGGCAGCCCTTCCAGCGCACTCAGTGTCCGAATTCGTTTTCATTCACTCCCTCAAGTGAACTATATTCGTGGAGTAATGTAGGGAATACTGAATCAGTGTATAGGGGATAATTTTGGACACAGCCCAAGTCCAGTGTCAGATAAGACAGGCTTAGGGTATGTTTACGCAACAACAATGTACTAAAAATGGCCAAAACACATACAAGATTTGTAGGTTTTATTTATAAAAACGGTGTCTTGTTAACTGCCCCTTAAAAATGTGTTGAGGGTATCCATGACCGGGGTTGGGAACCACAATTCCAGTAAAGAAACTTTGTTTAAGTGTAACTTATGACCCTGTAATGACGAAATGTAAACCCCCTGAATTAGGCAACTGTTTTGCATGATTCAGATGTTAATAAAGAGCCTTCTAAATGAATTTCAGTTGCTAGATAAAGGTTAGGCACATTCTCTTGTAAGAGCTAGTTTCTTGGAAGGTCAAGTTCAAATATATTTTTACATTTACTAACCTTATTACACTTAACGTAGAGTGGTCAATACATTTTTTTGTAGTTTGCTTGCACTATTATTTTGAAGAAATAGGCCTATTTTTTCTCAGTTGTGAATGTACTCAGAAATTAGTTGTTGCAATTGTGAAATTAGTCACAATCCTGAAAATCGTTGCTGGGTAAACTTTTGCATGAACCTCATCCTTTTGTGTGCCTCATTTTGCACTTTTGAATCTAGTTCTGTGTCACCTGCTCAACTTCCAATGCACAAATCTTGCTCTTTGTCTCCTGTCTATGTGGGTTCCCCTCCTAGCAAGCAGTGTTCCTTGAATGCTGTTGTTCTTGGGAGTAAAAGGCTTCCTGCCTGCCTCCCTTTGCCCTACTCTGGCCCTTCCCCCAGCCTAGCCAAGCCAGGGACCCTTGGAGTGAATGCCTCCATATTGTTGGTTTAGTCTATTGTGATGCTAATGGAGGCCGGAGACCCTCGAGTCATCTATCACGCGTGACAGGGAAGCAGGGGCATTGTGTCTTGTACTGCACACAGGAGAAGGGCTGCTGTCGCCACAGGTCTCACCGGGGGAATATCAAACCCAAAGAATTTATGCTTTTGTGGTATATTGTCCATAGTGACAGAAGTACTACTCAATAACTACACTACCCCAAATTACTAGCTACCAAGCATGTATATCTTTCTTCAAATGTAGGCTACTCTCCAAAAAATATACAAAATTGCCTATGGGTATTTTAACTAGCAATATATTTGATCATATTGCCCAGTTGGATGATTAAAATCCACTTGGATTTGGTTTGAGTGTATTTTGAGTGAAAGTGTAAATGTTCAAATCACTATCAAATATATACATAAATATATTGTTATGAAATATATTCAGGATTAATTTAGTACTGAACAATTGAGTGTACTCATATTGACTAGCAGATTGATTCAAAGCAATCGTTTGTGTTTGCATAATTTTTTTTTTTCTAATTGACTTAAATACGTGGCTCATAAAAGTCATTTGTTCGAAAGAACAGCAATGTTCAAGTATAATGCTTTATTGCACACATTTGAAATCTCACAGGAAAGAATGTTAAGAACAATCAAAACTTGTGGCCTATTGAGGATTAATGCTAGATTTGGATGGGGTGAAGCCATTGAAGTGAGCTTTTATGTGAGAAATCTCTCGCTGCTGACTGACTGTATGGCCACGGTCCAGCATCCACTGATTTCATCGTTGTCCAACTGGCCAGATGTGAGTGCGGTCAGGCCTGCGTTAAACAAATGTGGTACAACAGGAAATGAGTGCTTTAAAATGCTCTGAGAAAAAAATGTGATGTGTTTTTAGCAATCAAAGAACATAACCAAAGCCATTAAAAGGCTTTAATATGCTATAACTATAAATGAGGACAATGTTTATGGCATGGGGTCTGAGCCGAGCTGCAGGATTTTTCTTTGATTAAATCATCTTTGCTATGACATGCTGGCAGGAAGGATGATGGGGCTTTATTTGCTTCACCCCCTCGGTGTGGAATCAATGGCAATTTTATGCTGTCTTTTTAAATGATATAACACACTCCTGCTGCAGAGGCTCTTTGGCTCCTGTGGAGTGCTGTCTGTGAGGGGCTGAGAGGATGCTAATGGAAGGGCTGGTGTTGATGGTTTCATCCCAGTTAGACCTTTAAGGAGGAGGACACTGCCACATGTTGCTAGAATGTAAAAGAATAGCTCATACCGGCCTAAGGTGTTCAAATTCATTTTTGGGACAGCTGTTGTTTTGCTGTTCCAAGGTGGTCTACCATCTCTAACCAGCTTGATTAAGATGGTCTACCAGGTCAACAGCAAGTCCACCAAATGCTAGTCCAGTTAGTTAATCAATCAATCATCTTAACCAGATTGAACTTGTTCCAAGGCTGAGAGAATGCTAATGTAAGGGCTGGTGATGGTTTTATCCTAGTTAGACCTGTAAGGAGGTGTGCCACATGTTGCTAGAATGTAAAAGAATAGCTCATACCGGCCTAAGGTGTTCAGATTCATTTTTTGGGACAGCTGTTGTTTTGCTGTTCCAAGGTGGTCTACCATCTCTAACCAGCTTGATTAAGATGGTCTACCAGGTCAACAGCAAGTCCACCAAATGCTAGTCCAGTTAGTTAATCAATCATCTTGACCAGATTGAACTTGTTCCAAGGCTGAGAGAATGCTAATGTAAGGGCTGGTGATGGTTTTATCCTAGTTAGACCTGTAAGGAGGTGTGCCACATGCGAGAAAAACACTGCTCACACCAACTAAAAGTGGTCAAGCTTATTTCTGGGACATGAAAACTGATTTGTTGCTGTTCCAAGGTGGTCTACCAGCTTTAACCAGCTTGATCAATTTGATCTACCAGGTCAAAACTAGTTCCAACAGTTAATAGTCCAGTTAATCAATCATCTAGACATGCTTGAAACTTCTGCAGAGGGCTTTGAAGGGCACAGGGGATACCAATGTAAGGGCTGGTGATGGTTTTACCCCAGTTAAACTGTGAGGAGTTCGGAGTTTACGCGTGTTGCTTCACCCTGCTGTAGTAACCGGGTCATATCAGTTTAAGGCAGAAAAGCTGGTTTTTGGAGCATAGCAGCTGGTCCAATGTGGTGTACAAACTCTAACCAGCTTGACCAAGATGGTCTAGTTAGTAGTTGGTCCCGTTGATCAACTAGCTAATGAGTGCTGGGTTGGACCTGTCGTTAACTGCTTAAAGGGACAATGTGTAGGTTTTTAGGTATTTTATTATCTAAAATCAATATTTTTATTCATAAATATGTCCTCAATGGTGTACAAATACCTCTGCTAATTATCTGACTTATCCTCATAAACGAAGAATTTATTATCTTTATATAGATGGGGCGGGTAGGTCCACGGAGGCTTCCATGTAGTTCCGCCATCTTGAAAAACTATAATAGCAGAGAGGGACAAAAAGTACTAGGCCAACGCGTTTCCACAACGCGTTTTCGTTCAGAGCCAGCGTCACGTGACTGAAACCAGCAGAAGCGGAGGAGCAGAGCAGTGAGAGACGCTTGTCACTGCCCCGGCAAGTTTAAAAGGATGCACTGTACGGTTATTTATAATGGAGGAGTCCATACATATGGTGAGTCACAGGATAAGGAGTCCTCGTCGTCGAAAAAGTCCAACATAGACCGTGAAAGGAAACGTGACCGGAGATTACAAAAAACAAGGGTTAATGTCGGGATTGCTAATGCTAATGCAATTGAGAAAGCTTTCAAAAGAGATGCTGAAGTTGTCTGCTTTCTTCTCGACAGGTAAGTCAATGTTACGGTCTTAATTACAAGCTTTTTTTCATTGCTTGGTTGTGTACTTTATTATATAGACAGTAGAACATTTATAGTTAAAAGTTAAACAGGCTCTTTGATGAATAGCAGCTATTGAGTAAAGTAGAGAAGGCCCTAAAAACAAGGTTGTAAGTTTTGTTTGTTCAAAACTGTAACATTCGTTTGTTCGTTGTGTCAAGTTTCAGTTTGTTTGAAATAACAAACCAGTTCACCCGAAGGAAAACTCGATGAAGTGCTATTATAAGACATCCTGTCATAGCTTTTTGGTACATAACGGCTACCGTAGATGCAACACGCATTTGAAAAAGCGAGGCGCTGGAGAGCATTATTTGTTTGAATGCAAAATACAATTTCACCGCTAGATGGGAGAAATTCCTACACAATGTCCCTTTAAGGTGCTCAATGTTAATTGTTTGGACATAACTGAATTCTGCAGTTTTAAATTAATGTTGCCCTAGCCAGCTGGACCATCTAATGAGGATATACGATCAGCTTGGACCAACTGTTTCTTTCAGCAGAGCTTTATGGTCCACTGGTCTTTTCTTGCAGTCGAGAGGTAATTACGCAAAGTAGACAATGTACAAGGCACGTTTGATATAAATTTTTAAGATGAGGGATGTCGTTGTGGGCTGAGATAAGATATTGAGTCTTGACACATTAATGGTGATTAGTAATTTGAAAGTTCACTGCTGCTAGGGTGTTTTGGCAATACTGAGAAACAGCCATAAAACACTGAGGAAATGTTGTGCCAAGTTGTTTGAGAGCAGCCCAGTTGAGGTAATGAAACCTCATCCAAATTAAAAAAAAAAGTGTGATGCAGCATTGTAAGGTGAGAGTGAATGTGTGGTAAAGTGGGCTGCAGTGGGGAGTCATGGGGGAGCAAAGCAGCAGCTGTGTAAACCTCATCAGTTTAAAAAGGGGATGCAGGAACCAAGGGATGGATGAATGTATTGAGAGGGTGAACCCTCGTACCAAGACTGTTAATTGTTCTCTGGCTTAGCTACGTCCAGCTACAGTCACACCTCGACTCCAGACTGTGCAGCTATCAAAGACACACCCTATTCAGAGAAAGCCTTCAATGGCCAGAGTCTGTCGGTGCATATCTGAGGAGTCTGAGCAGGGGAGGATGAGTTAGTGTCTAAATTGAGGTGGGAGTGCTGACAGTTCTCAGTAGGGAGTGGGGAGGGAGTCCGCTCCCCTTTCCTCTGAGGGAGTTGGCGCAAAGGGCGGAGATGCATTCCTAATTGAATGAAGAGTCAGCTGGGGGACAATCCTAGAAAGAGGGGTACCGGCAGGCCCCACTGAGTGGCTTCTGCTGTTTTAGGAACTATTGATATGGACTCTACTGTCTTTGAAATTAAGGAAAGGCTTTTCCTTGAGAGGACGGATTTCTTCTTGCTCTGTACTCTGCTTTTTAGTCAGACCATAAATACCTAATCCTTTCCCTACTGTTTTGACTGACATCTGGAGAACTCTTTCAAGAGTTCACATCCTCCCTGTTCCCACCCCCTGCCCTGCCGTCCTCCTCCTCGTGTACACCACACTGCTGAATGAATATATTCCCCATGAATATGCACCATGGACAAGACTTTAAATCGAATTGGTACATTCATATGGACCTGTTCACACAAAGCAAAGAATGTCAGATTCAGTTTTTATGTCATTTCAAAGACTTTTATTGATTGATTTCACCAGTTTTGTAAAAAGTCAGTTAAAACTTTTGTTAACTGAACTAACTTAAACAGCCCAAAGCTGTAAAATATATATTGAAATTTGAATGATCTACTGTTAAAAAACTTTTATTGTTATCATTCATAGATATTCTCGTTGAATTGTCAAATCACAAAATAACAACAATACGAGTTTCTTTGGCAAATTGGGGTTTCACAGTCCAATCACATGCAGGGCACCTGTTCACAGTCTTTTAGAATAAAACTGTAACACATATTACTTTAAAAATGCAATGTATTTATTTTTTTCTTATTAATGTCGTGGGGGGCAGCTTGTCACCTGGGGTTTCCGGACCTCCAGTGTGTCCTTACCCTCTTTTTTGACTTTCTTTCTGCCAACGTTGTTTTGCACGGCTAACACAGGAAAGAAAGCTGGCTGCCCAAGTCCCGCTGAGCAGGGGTTTTTTCAAGGCGGTGAAAAGAATGAATTATTCAGCAGTAAGCATGCTTACAGCTGGCCGTTTGTGAGCTTTGATCTAGGAATCAGGCGTCTGCATGAATGCCCTTATTGTCATGTTATGTGTACACAGTGTGTGAATTATTGAAAGTGGCGAGGCCCTGGCTTCATCTGGGAGAGATTACAGTGTTGGCATGCTGAGGAGGTGGGCTTGAACTGAAAATCCCCAGATGCTATTTATTTGTCCTGGAGGTCACATGATCTCCCGCCGTTGTTATAGCCTTAACAGAAAGGCCTACGTGAAGAAAGAGAGCTGTCCGTCCATTCAGCCCACACATGCATCAAGCACGCATGTTGGAATCGCACACTCATTGGCTTCAGGCTATGTTGGGGAGCGCTACACACCTGTTAGGACAAGGCCTTTGTAGAGGGAGTTTTTATTTTTATCATGTAGACATCTCACAAATTGCTAGCAACACATGTACATGGTTTGTGGGTAATTCCAGAGTTTGGACTTTAAAAGAAATCAGTGCCTGATTGGGGCTTTCTCTTCTGGGTCTAGTTGGCATGAAATTAAAATTCTTCTATGTTCTAAATGCATCTTATTGTGAACGATTAATCCATGTATATGTTTTAATTTTATTTTTATTTTTTTATGTTTTGACCTCATACTGTTTAATCAAAATTTGATAACTGGATCTTCTGGTGAGAATGACAGACTTCTCCCTTGTGACATATGCAGGACTTCTCCAATCATTTAATCCACTTAAACCCCGCTCCTTACAAGCTCAGGTTCATCTACCTCCACTTTTGAGTGCAACGCCCACATCTCAATAGTCAACAACCAATTAATAAAACCTTACATCCCCCCCCAATAATCCATTGCCCTCGGATGTACGTCACAATGCGACTTTATGCAAAGTGTTTGTGTAGAAAATTTAGGGCACATTTATAAACCGATTTATGTGCTATTATTCAAGTCTAAAAACCTTCTTATTCACTAATCAACTGCAGTCCAGTTTGACCCAAGGTATGAGTATTCAAATGAAGTCACTGTCATCTTTTTCAGCGAAACAGACCTGATGTAAATTAGGCTTGTTATAATTATTATTATTTTAAATTGCACCTTATTCAGATCTCTAGCTTTTTTTTTTTCTGGTGCAATTAACTTAATGCAAAAAAACAGGAAAAGAGACATTTATTTAAAAAATGTATTGATCGAAGACAAGCATTTTTATCTATTTATTTAAAATAGACTACTCAGGTATGGTGATGCAGTACAGTCCCAGTAAAGTATAACAGATTGTGTTAGTCTTCAGCACCTTCTCATAACTAGCCAGAAAGATTGGGAATAGCGGCATACAAATGATGGTCAGCACTGATTTTGTTGGCATGTTTGTGTCATTACCTCATTTGCATAAATCATTTAGTCAGTTGAGTGCTAAAACAAATGGAGCCCTGCACATGACATGCGGACATATAGCCAAGAATTATGAATTCGTTCTCTCGTTTTAGTAAATCATGGCCATGATTCACTAATTTGTTCCCTTGTTTTAAAATCACGTGCACACTATAATAATTTGTTCCTTTAGTTTAGTAAATCACTTGTTTTAGTTAAATCAACATGAGGGAACTGGGAACACATTATTACAAGGTGGCCACGATTTAGTAAAACGAGGGAAATAATAATTATTTTGTGCGTATGATTTAGTAAAACGTGCTGATGTATTAGTAAGTCATGGGAACGAACTGTTAATTCGTGGATGTTTTTTCCTGCATGTCATGTGCGGGGCTCTCTAAAAACGCAGACAGGACGTGCAAAAAAAACCCTGATATCAGCAGGTCCGATTCACTCTTTATGGTTCCCAATGGTTTTAAAACTCGTGAGGATTTTACTGAGAGAAAAGCAAATTACTGGTATGTCAGAGAGAGGAGGTGAGTGAGAAAGAGATTCCCTTTCACACGACAGGTGTGCCTAATAGCAGAAGCTCAGGAGATTACCCATCCCACCTGAACACGGCGAGCCCAGCGCACAGCAGGTGGATGATGCGGCTTTGCCATCTCAGTGTGTGCCCATTTCACAAACAACAGACCTCAGCCCAGCCTCCGCCATGGCCAGTCACCCCACTCCACACCCAGAACACATCTGCTGCCTCACCTCCTCAACTCATCTTTTCTTTCCCTCGACAAGTCTACCTTTAATTTTAGCATGTGCTTTGATGGAGCCATGGCCTGGTTGTTAGCTACATGTTGAGCGGTGGTGTTCATATGGCTTTTATGAGTTCAAGTCTCGCTGTGTTCAGGTCATTCCCATTCCCTGCTAATCAGAGGCCAGAAAAAATTAATAAAAGGCTGGACTCAGGGGGGACTGAGTCCAGGGAGGGAATTTCAAGGGGGGACAGAATTCCTGTTCAAAATCGAGAGGATTTCCGTCTAGGGGTGTAACGATACCCTCATGTCCTGATTCGATACATATCACGATACTGAACTCACGATACGATATTATTGCGATACTCCAAGACATATGACAAAAGGTTAACAAAAAATGTACTGTTGATGCTAAAATGCTAACTTTGATATTACATTGTGGGTTTAAATGAATAGGCTTGGACTTGGTGCTTGTAACCCAAGGACAATGGTGACACCAGAATAAAAATATAATTTTTATAGAAGCTGAAAATACAGAATTATTTTAGACGAATATGCTTGCACTCTTTCACTGAGTAGATATATTTAAAATAGATGTAGGCCACTTTTTACAGGTAACATAAGACATTTGGCATTATCAGGACCCACAAAAATATTCCCCCATTGCATTATTATACATTATAATCAACATTATATATAGCAGTTTAATGTAGCGCTGACACTAAAACTCTGAAAACTTGCATTTTTTTTATTTTGGGTGAACTATCCACGATACGTATTGTTGCATTTTTACATTGCGATATATTGTGGCACGATATATTGTTACACCCCTATTTCCATCTTTTATCCACATAATAGCCTCCAAATGCTATGCAAATTTCATACATAAAGTGGGATTTTCTGCATCTATGGGTGTGTGTGTGTGTATATTCACATATACATGTGTTCGATTCTTTTTACTTTATGCTAATTATATTTTGTGGAAAATACAGTTTATTGTTGTTCCAACGTAAATTGGGTGGACACGTGGTAAATTGTAGCTACATCAATTTTGCGGTTGCCTGTTTAAAAAGCTAGTTTTAGTACATGGCCCTGAATTAAAAAAAAAAGGGGCTCTATGGCAACCGTTGGCTACAGCTGGACACATAATTAGAGTGGCTCCTTACCTATAATTTGCGTAATAGTTTTGGGGTGGCGGTATGTTATTAACATATGAAAAGGCTAAGCAGGGGTCATTGTGCCTTGCATCAGTAATTAGAGCAGTGCCGAGGGCGCAAGAATGTGTAGAGCTGCCATTAATTGGAGATCACTACAAAACCATGCTTTAATTATTATTTAGTGAGAACAGTAGTGTGTTAAATGAATATGTTCTCTGTCATTACGTGCTGTAACCATATGAATGTCTGGATCTGTTTCTTTTCATAGCATGAGGCTTTGAAGAAATTGGGAATAAATTAGATTACACTGAAAAGCTGTAGATTTGCTGGGCTATTTTCATGGTAATGGCACTCGCAGCCAAGTTTTCATTTAAATTAGGCGTGTTTGTTTATTCGCTGGGCTAAAGATTGTTACATGTCGCTGACATAGTGGGAACAACTGAGGTGGTAGAAATTTTGGCTCATTGGCTCGCATTTCTGCTTTGATTTGGGTAATTGAATTTACAGCATTACATCTCCACACATTTGACATTAACACATCTCATCTTTTGTCTTTCCCTAGGTCGGAATGAGTTGATTGCCAGATACATTAAACTCAGAACTGGGAAGACAAGGACACGGAAACAGGTAAGAGAATCCGTGGTCTTGCATGCATGCCACTAAATGGGGGAAGGCCAGTCCTGTTGAATGTGCCTGCTATCCGAGCTTCTGCAGAGAGAGAACTTACAGCTCACACAATAAAGACATCCACTTAGGGGTGGGCGATATAAGGAAAAAATGCATATTATGGGATCCTTAAAATTGATGTCATGATATCCAGAGGCGGACAGAGTACACAGCTTCATTACTTGAGTAAAAGTACAGATACCCCTTGCTAAATTTTACTCAAGTACAAGTAAAAGTACTACAGTCAGATGTCTACTTAAGTAAAAGTACTGAAGTACTTGTTTTTAAAAGTACTTGAGTATCAAGAGTACAAGAGTACATTTTCTAAATATTGCATTACTACTGCCACAGTGCTTACATTGGTAAACACAGCAAACACTTGAAGCGAAAACTATCATTAACTTGTTCAGAAAATTGAAACAGTCTGGCAAGGTGGGGCCACGAGTTAGCACATTCCCGGGATGGACCTGCTGCGTCTTCATCCATTGTTTCGTCCATGGTTTTGTCTCTTATCTAAATCTGACCATGGAGTTGACTTTGGCGGAAAGCTGAAGGTGATTGCTGATAGGCTGTCCCAATCAGTGGCGCCTGCACAATCCAATCACGTTTGAGAGGGAAACAACAAATTGAGGGTTTCCGAGATTTATCTTTTTTCCTATTTTTTTTTTTTTTGAAGCAGTAACGGGTACTCACGGTTATGGATAGAAATGTAGTGGAGTAAAGAGTACAATATTTGCCTCTAAAATGTACTTGAGTAAAGTCATGAGTACTCCCCAAAAATGATACTCGAGTAAAGTACAGATCCCTCAAAATTGTACTTAAGTACTGTACTCAAGTAAATGTACTCTGTTACTGTCCGGCTCTGATGATATCATATTATTAGAATATATATATAATATTTAGTCCTGTCAGAATTAGAGCATGCAATTCATTTTTTCAGTTTAACGCAACATATTTCCTGTCATATTTTGGCAGCGTTGCATTATATGATCACGCTCTTATTCATGCAGATGCTTTTAAACCATTCCAGCTCGATAAGACACAAAAGAGAGTATCCTCGCAAGCACAGTCTTAAATGAGTTAAATGAAGTCTTAAATGAATGTAGAGTTGTGAGAAAATGGGATGCGTGTCAGATCTGCGTCATGTGCTTCAGCTCTTAAAGTGACAGCAGCCTAATAAACCTCATTAATGTTAATCAAAGAAAAAGAGAAAAACACTCACTGCTCTTGACTGAATAACTTTTGTTGCTTTAATAAGGATGAATAATTTTCTCAGTGAAGACTGTGAAGTGTTTGATAACTTTATTCAATTTCTGTAGGCTATATATCATACCTGTTAAATCTAGCAAAAAAAAAAAAAAAAAGAGTCCTGATATATTGAAGGGCACAGGTAAATGTGACATTTATTATTATAATGGGTTTATGTGAAGATTGTTTAAAGTTCACATAAATGAAAAGTTGTATAAAGCCTAATAACTAAAATTATAGCTTCCAATTATACAGTAATGCTGAATGGCTATAATTATTGGCTAAAATTGAGGGAAACAATTTCATAGAGACATTGATATCAGTGATGCCTTCGTTCATAAAAATTTGCCATTAAACAAATATTGAAAATTTAGGCTACTCTCTTTATGTTGTTTCTACATTATTACAATATAAAAATATATGAAAAACTTTAATGCTAGGTGCGATTAATCACAATTAATTACAGAAAAAATATGCTATGATTAACTGCTTTTTTTAAAATATTTACAGCACTAAAATAAATATATTACTATGTTAATTTGTATATAAAAGTATATTAAAATATTATAAAATTGACAACTTGACCAAAACGCCTAACTGTAGCTGTGAACTATTGAAGATATCTGTATTCAGTAAGATTTACTGAATAGATATTATGTGTGCCTTGAAAAGCCAAGATGTGCTTTTCAAACAATGAATGTTTGCGATCACATTTTGTGATTGTGTTATAAATATATGAAAACTTTCAGAACACTGAGAATATATGTGCTGCTTTGGCCTTGTGGAGTGAAACAGGCATTTGAGGGACACCTGTTGTTCTTTCTGTGCGTCTAGGCTGAGGTGTTTCTTTATTGCCCACCCCTACTCTCACACACATACATGAGGTTGTACCCCCGTGCACGCGCACACACACACACATAGCCACTCATGAAGAAGCATGGAGCTTTGCAGCATGATCAGGCTGGGCGCAAGAACGCTAATGCGATTGTTGAAGAGACAGACCCTGAACGCTGGGCTCAGCCGGCAGATGTTTCATTCAGCTGTATGAGAACACGCCACTGAACTACAGCTATTGTCAAGACACATTCACTCACACATTTGCTAACACAATTTTAATGATGACCTGTTCAGAACTGAAATGTCTGTTTAAATCCATGAATCTGTTTCTCCATTTGACTGTAGTGTAATTTGTCATGGTGATCTGTACGTGTTGGTGCAGCTTTAACACTTCAGTGGGCTGTGCTTCGAGGGCCATGTCTCAAAGCTCTTATCAGATACAGCAGACAGGGAACATGATACACGACATCCTCTTGTTTTAAATGAGATATGTCAATATTCCAGGTTATGTAGTGTCTAGGCCGCTCTCTGATCCCTCAGTTGGTTACAGTAAACCACTACATTTGCAGAATATCTCTTACAATTATCACACTGTTATAAATAACATAATTAAACAGTTGCCTCGTTCCCTATCCACCCAAAGCCTTACATTGCATTGAATGATGATGTTTGATAAATTCACTCATATAACTCGCTAAAATAATTGATTCTGATTGATCAATTACTGCATTCAGCAATCAAATATTGATAGTAATTTACAATTATGTTTCATTTGTTAACTTCGTTTCGGCCTGATTTTGTTCGAAAATGACGTCACATCAGTCCGGTCTTCGATTTCGCTTGAAGTATATCGGGGCCTTTAGCCTAATATATTTGAATAATGACCGTTGTCTATAAGTGACCACCCTGTACACCTGGTAAAGCCCATTTCCTACAATTAGTAGTTTGAAAAGTGCAAAGTGCAGTGAACACTTTTTACATTTGGATTTACAAACCGAGGGCTGAATTGTAATAATTAGCTTTTGTAATCGGCAGCATGACCCAAATTGTGTTGACAGACCTAACATCGTGTTTAACCCAAAACGTGCATTTACATAAAGTGATTTCCTAACGATTTATAATGGAAGAAATGGCACAAACCTATGCGGACAATATTATTTAAAAAAATCTGGTTGACACTTCAAAAAATTCCCAGCAAAGTGAAAAGCCCAGAAATCGACCCGAACGCTGAAACATCACAACAATCCCATTGTAATTTCATTTGGCAAAGCCTGAACCATTGAAGTGATTGTTGTAATTAATTTGGAAAGGTCAAAGGAGCACTTGTGCTGCTGAGATATGTGTAAATGTGACTTTGCCGCGAGAGTTGAGAGCGGCGGGCCTCCGGAGACCGGCGACCTCATTAATACTCCGCGTCGAGGCGCGAGGCCCGCTCAAAAGCCACTTGTGCGTGATTGGCCTGATTAAGACGAGGAACGCTCTCCACGTAACCCCTCGGAGCAGAGCCTCATTACAACATCACACAACCTCCCACCTCGCGGCACTATTAATACACCATTAGTACATAATTCACAAACAGAACTCTGACTTGGTGGAATATGCAGAGCAGCGGTTAAAGGGCCCCGGGGCCCTCGCATTACCCTCCCCGAAGAATACTAGACGTGGCCATTCTCATTCTGTACACAGAAGATCACATCTGCTCTGTCTTAATGTGCTTAAGAAGCCTGCATACTCCTTAATCAGCTCACTTAAATGAGGAGGTGAGCGGGCCGGTGCGCTGGGCTGCCGTCCTCAAATGTTTGACTTGTTAAAAATGTCTGTAATTCTTGATTGCTTTCTTTTCTTTTTGCTTTTCTTGTTTTGTTTTGAAAAACGGAGGTGTCTAGTCACATACAGGTCTTAGCAAGAAAGAAAGTTCGAGAAATCCAAGCTGCCATCAAGGTACGTCTGGCTCTGCCCAGTTGCAGGGGGGCTTTTCATCGCCATGGTTACAGGCTGTTCCTTTGTTTTCCTCCCCTCCCCTACCCCGCAGGTGTCTAGTCACATTCAGGTTCTTGCCAGAAGGAAATCTCGTGAATTTCATTCCAAGCTAAAGGTA
The DNA here is from genome assembly GCF_951802725.1 of Rutilus rutilus. Classification (NCBI taxonomy): domain Eukaryota; kingdom Metazoa; phylum Chordata; class Actinopteri; order Cypriniformes; family Leuciscidae; genus Rutilus; species Rutilus rutilus. Next base: position 54,792,330 of record NC_140211.1, on the reverse strand, counting down.
TGCGCTTTTCTGCTTTTGGGCTTGTGGTTGCCATGCGTCTCACTTCCTGTTTCCTGTGAATGCCTTGTTGCTCTAATTCCTGTAACCTAGATCCCTCGCATGTGACGGCCTGTTTAACATACATAATTCAACGCCTGTACTCCGTCCCCGATGTGCGTTCCTCCTTTCATGCTCATCAGTGGCCGTCTTCTCCTCTGTGTTTCACTGACCGCGAAGTGCGTGTGCTCTGAGTCTAACGCTACAGGTCCCACGCCGACCCCTGGTTAAATATAGGAGTGGTAGGAACGGTTGGCACATGCCGCAAACCTGAAAAGAGGCATATGCTTTGGAAATTAATATGAATGTGAACTTCAATAGCTCTGGAGAGAAAAGGCAACTATTAAGTTTGTTCCATAATGCAGTAAATTGTGCTGCTCACTGGCTTGGAACTGAGGTTTTGTAAATCCCAGTTTTCTATCCCTGTAATTTTAGAAGTTCAAAAACTAAATCTTTAGGTTCCATCTTAGTGGTAAATATTCTATAAAATATATTTATGGTAGGTATAAAATGACTAAATGGATTTTTATTTATTTATAAATAAGCATTTATTACATTATAAGAGCTCCACATGCATTATAATAAACGCATATAAAAACCTCGGATTATCTGTGCATGTTTTTTTTACTAACCAGTCCGGATATTATTTACTTTAAGTTCACTGAATTTTTAACATCTCTAATTTGTGACCAACTACAATAAGTTTAATATGAAAAGTGAAGTTTGTAATCTGTGCTGCTAGTGTCACAGAATAAAAAGAATTGCACAATTGTGAAAATAATCTAAGGCTGTTTTCAACTAAAAATGGAAAACTTTTTATGCATTTTGGCCTTTCATTTACACGACAACGGCGTTTTGGGGGCCTGAAAACGCAAACTTTTCAGTGCAAGTTTTTGAAAACAATAGCATTATCGTCTCAGCGTAAACTACAAAAACGTGATTTTGTGAAACCGGTGACGTCATGCGCATGAACATTACGTGTTCAGTCTGTTGGCGCGTAGTGTTTCTTTACTAAGTGACATCGCCATCTACTGGCCTGGCAGCAGAACACAGCGTTTTTAATCGTTTTCACAGATCATTTTTAGTTTTTACTACATTGCTGTTGTGTAAAAATACCCTAAAGTTCCTAAGATCTCCTAAACAGTTCCGCTATCTGCCGTTGGTCAGGAAAACATCTTGCCCCTCTCTCCAAACTAACACCATTGGTTGAGTCAGTGTTACTGTCAATGATTCAGGATGTTTTGATAGCGACTGTCACCGTGTTTACATTTTCCGGAAATCAACCTTCGAATGGCTTACAGTTGCCTCTGCAAATTAAACCAGAATGAGAGAGAGAACTGCTTTAAAGATGTACACATTTGAAAACCATTGTATGACAAAACAAAGCCTCAAAAGCACAATGCACTTTGCTGGTCGCATGAATGCATTTCTCTGTGTCGTGTTTGCATGTGTGTGTGTGTGTGTGTGTGTGTGTGTGTGTGGAGTGTCTCATGCTGGCAGTAAGCTTCAGCTGGTGAGAGTGGCTGAGAGCCGGAGGTCAGAGTTCAGCTGGATTCTGGTCACTGCTTAAACAACACGAGCGGCCACATGACTACAGGAAGAGCACAGTCTAGAGTAAAACCAGCGCTGCTTTGCCTTTATCTCTTCTGAAGTTTAATGAGGTCATCTGTTCTTCCCAAAACGCTCTGCACAAGAAGTCTGGCCATTAGGGCCGTCGCTCAGATGCTTTTTGTGGCGTTCCCCTCTCTTCTCGCTCTTTCTCTTGGCTTTTTTTTCAATAACCCACTGGCCGTCAAACGCTTTCCTCATGCTGCATTAATGAAACTACTGAAATCATCCCACCCACCACCACCACATTCTCTCCTACCATTTCTAAACACCCCCCCTGTGTGATCCAGCCATATAAACAGCAAAGTGTGCTGCATATAATCACCTTACATCAAATGCATCTCGTCCACAAAGGCTGCGGCTTACAGAAAAAAAAGGGGCCTTTTGTGGAAGGGATAATCTGATAATAAATTGACCTGTCATTTAAGATACATCTGCAAGGGTCATTTCCTAATGTCTGTGTTTACTGAAAAGACCTTGAGGTTGGTCTGACTTCTCTATCTCCTTCTGTTTCGTTCTCTTTCTTTTTGTGAGGTGATGACTAACTCCTTTTGACCAGCACACTTTTCCACAGTTCCCAGTTTACTCAGATAGATTAATGACTCCCCCATTTGTGTGCGAGTGTATGTGTGTGCGTCTGTGTGTGCCTAGTGGAGCGTCTGTGTGCATTTCCGCCATGAATGGCTGGTCTTTCAGGGACACTGGCGTCTGCCTGAGTAAAAACAGCCAGCTTTTGTATGGGTCTCTGTCTACTCTCATCTAAAGCAAATTAGAAATCAGGAGCAGGGAAGAATTTGAGCTCCCTCCTGCCATTTGCAGCGTAGCATTATAGTAAACCTGCCCAGTGTGCTCTTATCTGAGACATGTTGACTGAAATGACTGTCATTATGGTGCCCCTCTTTGAGCTGGTCTGTAATGAAACCCTAGCCACAGTAATCTCAAACTGCCATATTATCAGCTATAAATCTTTCCTAAAGATGCTTTCTGTAGTTCATCTGCTTGACCAGCACTCACACTGACTCCTTAATCCTGGTTTTACTATTAGCATGTGCAGTGTGACTTCAGAGGGCTTAGCATATCACGGGGAGGATATCACTCAAATCACATGTATCAAATAAAAATGACATTTATTCAGTCATTGTGTTACATCTCTGATGAAAAGACCAGCATCAGTTTCAATTCTAGTTTATGATGGTTAGAACTAGTTCTATACTGGTCAGCACCCTGTTCACCAGCTGATGGCGACTTAAATTGCTTCGTTCAACTCGCTGCTTAACTACCGTTATGGCATGATGCATCATTAGAGAAATTGACTATAGCTAGTCACGACTGTTTCCCAAAACTGTAGTAACATGGTTGCACCTCTGTCGTTTGAGCCAAGTTGGTTCAACAATATCATATAGATATCATGCACAGATGGTGTAGTGATAATGTCATATTAGAGTTAATTTACACAAAAAACAAAAAGCCGTGATTTTTTTTTAATCATGTTAACATGCAGTATTTAATTGACATACACTTCACTATTTTTGATCCCTGCCATTTTGCTTTATTGATTCATTGTGGGATCCCTCTAACGTCATACACATGAACGGCACTGATTATTGACACGCTAATATATATATAAATTGATTGAAAAATATGGATGTCATGTTAGCTTGCTTATTGTGCCCAAAAGCATGAACTATGTAAGTCTGCATGTCTTAACAACAAGAAACTATATGCGTCTAAGCACAGGACGAGAGCTGTATATTCAACCACACAAGTTTGCGATGCTTTTTGCGAATGTTCGTTGGGACTGTGGTTTCGGAATTGTTGAATAACGATGGAATATGCAACCATAGTTGGCTAACGATGCTTTTTTGGAAACGCACCCTAAGTTTAGACTTTTAAATAAAATTGGTTTATTTGTTTCCTACTTAATCTTATCAAAAATAAGTTGCTGTTGCTTCAGCGGCCAATTAGCTGCGGCTCAACATTCAACATTGCTGTTAGCAGTCTAAAGTTTTCTGAAACCCTCCACCTTCCCCAGCTCCACCTGTATATATCTGCTATGGGGGTTATTTCATGTATGTTACGTGTGCAGCAGCAGCAGCATGTCTTACATGCTCACAGCAGTGTCTGTGAATGTATTCACAGTAGCAAGTCTATTCCGCCAATACCAAATACATTAACATTGCCATACCCATTACCATGCCAATCTCTATTACCATAAATCTCAATTACCATGCAAATCTCTCAGAGAGTTGTCATGACAGAAATATATTTAATAGTCATCAATTCATGTTATGAAATTTGTAAATAAAATCCTTCCATTTTAGACGGAAAGGAAGGATAAAATTACCATAGTGCACCATGTCAAAATTATGCAGCTCCGTTGATTTTATTTGAAGCAGTCTATATTTGCGTGTCGCAACATGCTATACCAGGCTGGTGTGAACACGGTGTTAGCTGGTGAAGCTTGGTGGAATCTGTCTAACCATATTAAACTACTTGATAATCCTGACATCCAAAACACAATTTATGCTGGTCTTTCAGCAGGAATTAATCTGTGAATGGGATCTATAAATCTGTGAACTTGTCACTAGTCTCTCAGCACACTCATAAATTGTTTGAATTAACTTGTCAAAAAGTGCAAATTGAAAATTGACGATGTAACCTTGTTTGTTTGCATTTAGGTGACAAGCATGGTAAGTACGAGTCCTCAGTGCTCTTGACTGTGCATCGACGTGTCGCCGTCACTGTATAGCAGCTGCTAAACACTTGCTTGAGCTCTGAGTCTCTCTGCCTCTCTCTAAGCCAGCTCTCACTCTCTCATACGTGAGCCATGACTCCCAGCATGTTCATCCTCTGCTTATGCCCACTTTTCACTCTTTTCAATGCAGTTCTGCTCCAATTTACTGGCTGTTTAACATGATCAGTGGCAGGACTTCCATCCTGATATATGGCCATGCACACTATACAATAAGCACATGGAATGTTTGCCTTTGTAGAAAATAGGCATACACACTTTAGCTCCGTTAATTAAATTAACTGTTTTAGAAATGTGTCTATGCACAGACATTCCTTGAGTTATTTAAACTCTATATTCAGAAATCGTCTTTAGCCTCCTTGTGAAAATAACAAGGAGGATGTGTAAAGGAGAAAGTGATGTCCTTCAGGCACTTTTCTCTAATGCGTTCATCTGTTCTGTTTCAGCTCAGTTTGGTGACCTTGATTGGAGCTTTTAAAATGAGAACATTACACACAGCAAAAAAAAAGAAAGTTAACATTACTTAAACCTTGTTCCCGACTGACACAATGCAGTTTATTAGAAATGTAGGAGCTGCAAGATAATACATAACATTAAATTCACTTCTCATTCACTCTGCACTCGATATTAAACATTATAATCTCCCGTTCTCTGCGCTGGAGGCTTTCGCTCTTTTCAGACTTTCCGTCTTTAGTGCTAGCACATTCCTCTTAAGATCAACGGCTTTATAGCTCTGAAGGATCTTTTAACATGCTTTCTTATCTGTGGATCTGTGTGTGAGCGCGTGGGCTGCTTTATATTCCCATGTTCTGTGTTCACTGTAGGGGGGTGATGGTTTCCAATGTCTCACGGTTCGGTTTGTACCACGGTTCTGTGGTCACAGTTTTCATCCAGTAAATATAGAAATATTTGAACTCTTTTATTGTTTGTGATAATTAATTAAGACCACTACATCGCAAATATTAACTCTCAGTGACATTATTGCAGGATGACCTGTTTTACTGTTATCGCAGTGAACATCACTGTATTGGATTCATAGTTTTATTGCATGTTCTAATTTATTTAAAAAAATATATATCATTTTATTAACCTAACAATTTAAGTGGAAAGAAAAATAATAATATTGCGTTGTATTTTTCAATTAGATTTTCACTCCAATTGCTAGGCCGATAATATGTACTTTCATTACCGGTCAAAAGTTTGGAATAATTACTTTGATTTTTTTAATGTTTTTCAAATAAGTCTTTTATATATTTGTTTGTCTGTTCAAAAATACAGTTAAATCAGTAATATTGGGAAATATTATTACAATTTAAAAGAACTGTTTTCTATTTTAATGTTTTAATGTAATTGATTCCTTAAAACATCATTACTTCAGTCTTCAGTGTCACATGATCCTTCAGAAATCATTCTAATATGCTGATTTGCTGCTCAAGAAACATTTCTGATTATAATGCTGCTGAAATTTCAGCTTTGCCATCACAGGAATATATTACATTTAAATTATATTCAAATTGAAAACCGTTCTTTTAAATTGTAATAGAATTTCACAGTATTACTGTTTTTACGGTGTATTTATTTATTATTATTACAGTGTATTTTGGATCATATGAATGCAGCCTTGGTGAGCATAAAAAACGTTCAAAAACATTAAAAATCTTATTTATTCCAAACTTTTGACCAGTACATTTTTGTAATAAATTAGAAAACAATTCAAGAAGCAAGCATTTACACTGGTCTCAGTCTCCCAGACTTGTAAGACATGAGATGAATCATGGTACAAACATGTGTAACGAACCGTGTTTTTGTGCAGAAACAGTTGAACCCCTAGCTCACCGTGTCCATCCGTTTATGAGTTTTAATTTCTTTTGTAAATGCTATTAAAGGATCAGAGCGTGAAGGACAAAGCTCTTCAGAGTATGGCCTCCATGTCCTCGGCTCAGATCGTCTCTGCAACAGCCATCCACAACAAACTGGGTCTTCCGGGCATCCCGCGTCCTGCCTTCCCTGGAGCAGCAGGGGTAAGACCACCCTCTGGCACCCACCTATCAGTACACTTACTTCAGCCACACGGCTGGCCACCGGGTCCAATCCCATTACACACCCTCAGAGCTGTGCCCCATCACCTGCCTTCATCAGATAAGCCCACTAATGCCACACTCAAGATAACTAGACTACATGGCACATAGTACACCTCGTTTTTCAATGGCAATGTGATAACTCGTGTATCTAGAGTGCACAGACGGTGTGTGTGCGTGTGGATAGCCTGTGTTTTGTTGTCTATTTATTTATCTTATTCTCTAGTTTTGGCAGGGCATGATATCCACGGGCCAGCCTGGATCCTCACAAGAGTGAGTATCTCTAGAAGTTTTGCTACCATTGTCCCACTAAAGCTATTCCTCGTATTACAGTTCATGTAAGGCACATCAAACATTCTTTTTCTGCTGCTGCTGCTTCTTCACCTACTGTACCTCTTTCTACCTCTGTTTAGTCTAACTGTTCAGTCTAACTGTCCTACTGTTCAGTCTAACTGTTCAATCTAACTGCCCCACTGTTTAGTTTAACTGTAACACTGTTCAATCTAACTGTCCCACTGTTTAGTTTAACTGTAACACTGTTCAGTGTAACTGTCCCACTGTTCAGTCTAGCTGTTCAATCTAACTGTCCCACTGTTTAGTCTAACTGTTCAGTTTAGCTGTTCAATCTAACTGTCCCACAGTTCAGTCAAACTGTCCCACTGTTTAGTCTAACTGTTCAGTTTAGCTGTTCTGTCTAACTGTCCCACTGTTCAGTCTAGCTGTTTAATCTAACTGTCCCACTGTTCAGTCTAACTGTCCCACTGTTAAGTCTAGCTGTTTAATCTAACTGTCCCACTGTTTAGTCTAACTGTTCAGTTTAGCTGTTCAATCTAACTGTCCCACAGTTCAGTCAAACTGTTCCACTGTTTAGTCTAACTGTTCAGTTTAGCTGTTCAATCTAACTGTCCCACAGTTCAGTCTAACTGTCCCACTGTTTAGTCTAACTCTTCAGTTTAGCTGTTCAGTCAAACTGTCCCACTGTTTAGTCTAACTGTTCAGTTTAGCTGTTCAGTCTAACTGTCCCACTGTTCAGTCTAACTGTCCCACTGTTCAGTCTAACTGTTCAGTCTAACTGTCCTACTGTTCAGTCTAACTGTCCTACTGTTCAGTCTAACTGTCCCACTGTTCAGTCTAACTGTTCAGTCTAACTGTCCCACTGTTCAGTCTAACTGTCCTACTGTTCAGTCTAACTGTTCAATCTAACTGCCCCACTGTTTAGTTTAACTGTAACACTGTTCAATCTAACTGTCCCACTGTTTAGTTTAACTGTAACACTGTTCAGTGTAACTGTCCCACTGTTCAGTCTAGCTGTTCAATCTAACTGTCCCACAGTTCAGTCTAACTGTCCCACTGTTCAGTCTAGCTGTTCAATCTGTCCCACAGTTCAGTCTAACTGTCCCACTGTTTAGTCTAACTGTTCAGTTTAGCTGTTCTGTCTAACTGTCCCACTCTTCAGTCTAGCTGTTCAGTCTAGCTGTTCAATCTAACTGTCCCACAGTTCAGTCTAACTGTCCCACTGTTTAGTCTAACTGTTCAGTTTAGCTGTTCTGTCTAACTGTCCCACTGTTCAGTCTAGCTGTTCAATCTTACTGTCACACTGTTCAGTCTAACTGTCCCACTGTTCAGACTAAATGTTCAGGTAGGCTGCTCATAATTTCATGCTTTACCTTCTTCTGCCTTTAACTTCTTATTCTTTTTCACATTCTTCTTTGTCTGCAACATTTTCTGAACCTTTTTATTCTCTGCTAACTTGTATGTGTTTCTTTTGCTCTCCTTGCAAGCACTGGTATTTCCTTCAGGAAATGCAAATCTTATTTATTCTTTCTGTCTCTGTTTTGTCTGCTTTATTGTCGTTCTCTTCTTCTTGATGTCTGTATTTTCCCTGACCCTTCCAGCTTTCTCTCTTTCCCTCAGAGGGATCAGCAATAGAGGAAGCCTTTCCAGAGGCAATGATGGGTTGAATCCAAGTTTGAATACTTTGTGCAGCTTTGTTTCTTCTTTGCTGTATAACACACTTAATCTCTTCAGTATGTAGTGCCGCTAGACTGCTCATTTTCCTGTTCTTAGTTCTCCTTTGTCTTTGTTTTAGCATTAAGCCATTTGCCCAGCAAGCGTACCCTATCCAGCCAGCTGTCACAACTACAATCTCAAGTATGTCACCGTTTGCCTTTTTTTTTTTTTATGTATCCATTCAGATTTAACACTCTTTTTGTTTAGAAGAGCTAATATTCAGTGTGTGTGTGTGTAGGTTATGAGCCCGCGACAGCACCGGCGCCCTCAGTTCCCGCCTGGCAGGGCCGATCTATCGGTACATCGAAACTCAGGCTTGTGGAATTCTCTGCTTTTCTGGAGCACCAGAGAGATCCAGATTCTGTAAGTAGCTTCTGTATGTCACTCTTAAAATAAAAATTGAAATTAAAATGGAGCCGTTTACTTCTTAATACAGATTCCTGGTCTTATTGTGCATGATTCATCATTGACCTTCAGCCTCCCAGTCAAAAGTGGGTGTTTTCAGATAGGAGTCCTCTACAATTGACTGAAAACACACATTCTAGGATGAATTCTAGTATGCAACGCCTACTTTTCACAATTTAATATATTCCTGATTTGGAAAAATAATTTGTTTGCTCTTTGAATATCAGATAAATTGGTTTAACCAATTTTATGTCTCCAAAATACACTGAAAGTGAATTGTGAATTTTTGTTGTTGTAACAATTCAGGTATTATCACCCTTACAAAAAAGTATTGTTTCTGTACCATAGTAAAATACTATCGTAGTGATACTGATATTTTTTTATATACTGTTGTACTTGTGAATGTGAATGACTCTTAAAGAAACCTAATTAAAAAGTCTATCGCTGTGGGCTGTATGCCAGTGATATGCTTATGTTAAATTATATAAAACTAACAATTTGAATTAAAGAGTAACTTTAACTGTAACTGTCAGGTTGCATAAATTATCATTAATGTATTATGAACAAACACAATTTAACTCTGAACATTAGTATGTATAAATTAGCATAAAGATTATTGTTTATAAATTGTCTTTTTTTTATTTTATAAATGAACAATTTATAAACCTTTTTGTCTCTGAGGCTTTTTTATAAACCTTTTTGTCATGTCTATTCAATAACTTGTCTGCAACAATGATGAAATGTATGTGAATTGTCTCCATTGCAGGGGATTTTCTCACCAAATATTGTTATTTGTTTATTTGATTAATCATGATTAATTAGCTTACTTAATCAACGTATCAAGAAATAAATGTATTTACAATATTGAATAGATTGATATCCCTAGTTATAAAACTAAACAATCAAGTACTTGCAGTCATTTTGAGAAGATTTCCTGTTTCTAACATGTTTTCTTTGTTTTTTTTTTTCTTTTTCTGTGCAGTATAACAAGCATCTTTTCGTGCACATCGGTCAGACAAATCACTCTTACAACGATGCCTTGCTCGAGTCGGTGGATATTCGTCAGATTTACGACAAATTCCCCGAGAAGAAAGGAGGGCTGAAGGAATTGTTTGGCAAGGGTCCTCAGAATTCATTCTTTCTCATAAAGTTCTGGGTGAGTGAATCCCGGCAAAGAACGAGCATCTGTTTAGTGATTCACAGACCCTGCAATTATCTGCAAAAGAAGATATCGTAACTCACAATTAGTCCAGGAAGAACTTAGCATCATTATTATTTAGGCTTAAAAACAAACATGTACGTAGAGTGCTGTGTAATGCATGCCCACCCTGTGCCAAGGTTTCTACTCTAATGAGAGCGCAGTTCATGTTTACCACCCATACAACTGCCTATTTAACGCAAATATTTATCCACCGAGTGATTACATGCATGAATAATTGTGCATTTCCCTAAAGACACTGGGCCACTTTAGGTTTAAAGACAGCCGTCTCTGTTTGCATGTCCAGGCCGCCGCTGCTATATTTGGCACGGCATAGCTGAAGAGTCCATGATCAAAGCTCGCACTTATTCCGTTTAATATCGGGAAACAATTGGATGACCTGGTTGCTCCTCTAATAGCTATTCAAACATTGTATGCATTTTGTGAAATGCTAACTAGCGGCAACCAACAAAGTGGGCCTCGTCGTGGTCGGAGCGAGGCTGCTCGAATTCCGTTTGAAGTGACGGAGGGATCTGAATTTCAAATGAAACTCTGGATCTGCACAATAATGCCTCTCTTGAATATGATGTGAAAATGTAACAGGCTTGTCTTAATGAAAAGAGAGTATGCCAGAAATGAATATTTGAGCTTTCTCTGTAATGAAAATCGTGTTAGCTTACTGAAAGAGCGGAGAGCGAGCTGTTCTTTTTTCCGCTCTTTTTCAGAATATTTTTGAGTGCCTTTTTTACTCCAAGTTATTTAATCTATTCTTTCTAACCTTAGACACAGTCTTTTCGTTAATACTTGAATAGACTAATATTGAGAAATAGCCTTGATTGGTAGTTTAGTATAAGGATAATGCAGTCTTAAAGGGATAGTTCATCTGAAAATTAACATATACTCACACTCATGTTCTTCCAAACCTGCTTGACTTTTTTCTTAAATTGAAAACTGAAATATTGCAGAAGGTCCACACAAAAAACACAATAAAGTAATTATAAAAGTAGTCCATACTGTATGTGATGCTCCAAACTGAAATTTAAGTCCTGAAAATCTTCCATATACTGTAGTTTTTTTTTGTTGTTGCTGTGCTTACAATCTCCACTAGATGGCAGTTTTGTATTGAACGCTATATGTCAGTAAATCTATCCATTTGTTCTGATATAGATGTCTTTTGAATTAATTTGATAATTAAAGCTTCAATCTCATTGGTTCATAGGCTGACTTAAACTGCAACATTCAGGATGAAACCGGGGCCTTCTATGGAGTGACCAGTCAGTACGAGAGCCCGGAGAACATGACCATCACCTGCTCCACAAAAGTTTGCTCGTTTGGCAAACAGGTTGTGGAGAAAGTGGAGGTGAATTTTTGAGTTTTGACTACAGGATTTAACATTTAACATAACATTAAATGTTCTCAGTCTAATCTCATATTAGAGTGAGAACATTTAATGCTCCATTCAAATGAGAAAAAAGTGTTTTCCTCTTTCATATCTCAGGACACTTAATGGAGATCTCAGTAAAAAAAATGGTCTTGGGAGAATTTGATAAGAAATGTTTAGAGAATTGTATTTTTAATTGCATACTTTGGTATCTTAATCTGAGCAATTTGAGACATTGTTGAGATTTTGAGATCAATAATGTGATTTTAGAACCTCTACCATTTTTGTCAGAAAAAACACATGGTGTCTCCTGTACAAAAATAAAATGTTGTCTGTACTTTGGTCAAGACTTTTGTAATTTATTTATTTGATTGTAAAGCTGAATTTCAGCATCATTACTGAAATTCTTCAGTGTCACATGATCCTTCAGAAATCATTCTAATGTACTGATTTGCTGCTCAAGAAACATTTCTTATTTTTATCAAAGTTCTAAACAGTTTTTGCTGCTAAATATTTTTGTGGAAACCATGAGACACTACCATTCATAAGTACTTTTTTTTTTTTTTTTACTTTATTTTGATTTTTTCCATAAGTACTTTAAAAAAAAAGAAATGAATACTTTTTAGCAAGGACACATTAAACACAATAAATGACAATAAAGACATTTATAATGTTTAAATGTCTATAAATGTATAAAAAAAATGTTGAGCAGTTTTAATAACTGTTTTTAAAATTAATACAACATAATAATAAAAATCATTAATAAAAACTGAGCAGCAAATCAGCATATCAGAATAATTTCTAAAGGATCATGTGACACTGAAGACTGGAGTATTGATGGTGAAAATTAAGCTTTGTCATCTCAGGAATAAATTATGTTTTAAAATATATATTAAAATAATAATAATAATAAAGATATTTTGAATTGTAATAATATATCAGAATTCTCTCTTTTTACTGTATTAAACAAATACAGCCTTAGTGAGAATAGGAGACTTCTTTCAAAAAAAATTTTTTTTTTTTTTAAGTCATACTTTTCAACTTTTGTTTTTTTTGTTGTGCATTCTCTCATCTCCCTCTCACCTCTCCTCTCAGACGGAGTACGCTCGCTTTGAGAACGGCCGCTTTGTTTACCGGATAAGTCGGTCTCCCATGTGTGAATACATGATCAACTTCATCCACAAACTCAAACACCTGCCTGAGAAATACATGATGAACAGCGTCCTGGAGAACTTCACCATCTTATTGGTGAGTCTGCATGTCCATCAGTGATGTTTAAACCAATCAGTGAAAGCCTGTGGCCTCTGAGCTGATACGACTCTGCATTCCTAGCATTCCTGTGGCGCTGTGCAAAGCCTGATAATCTCCTGCAAAGGGGGAGGAACCCCTTTCTCTAACCTTCACACACACATAAGGATTAGAGCCCTATTCTCCCCTACAGTGAGGGTCTTACTAATGCACTTTCCCTGCTCTCTTCCCTCAAATCCCTCACATCCTGGTACGATGGAGGTTTTAGTCATGATAGAAAGACTGAAAGATGTGTTTATAGTGTATGTTGTTGAAAGGTGGTGGTTGTTGAAGGGTTGATCTCAGGTGATCCAAACACATGCAGCGCTAAATGCACAGGATCCAATGTGTGAAATGTGTGAAAAATGATCCAATCATTTAAACACTTTTTAAATACTAATGTATCCCATCTTTACCTATCAAGCCATCATTGCACCATATCAGGGGTTTTAAACATGGTCAGTTAAATGTGGCTTTTAAAGTCAAGTGCTTGAAAATAGCCCAGTATAAAAGCACAAGACATAAAGTGATGCATGCAGTCAAAAACTTGAGACCTTCCTCTTGATCAAATCCATTCACAAATCTAATCAGTGAACTGGTGAATCTCATAATTTCTCACCAAAATAAAAGGAATAAAATATTTTAGAACCATAAAGATTGTTTGCATTATCCCATAATTTTCAAGACAATGTTCCCACATCAAATTTTTATTACTGTTATGTGTTGTAGATCTTTAGAAAGCTAAAGATCTTTATTTTAGAGAGCACAAAAAAAACTTTTTTTTTTGCTAAAAAGCTTTATTATTTCATTTTTTTGTAATTCTGGTCATTTTCATTATTTCATTATAGTATCATCAAATATAGTAGTCTGCTGGTCAGGTTTTTCATATAATTTTATTTTACTTCTCAAAGGTTAGAGAAATGTACTGTACACATAACACATAACACAAATACTACTATAATGTACACTACCATTCAAAAGTTTGGGGTATGTGAGATAATTTTTTTATTTTTTATGTTTACAGTTAAATACAGTGCAAATATTATAATTTACAAAAAAAATTGTTTTTAAATATTTTAAAATGTAATTTATTCCTGTGATGCACAGCGGAATTTTCAGCATCATTCCAGTGTCACATGATCCTTCAGAAATCATTCTGATATGCTAATTTGCTGCTCAAGAAACGTTTCTTAATATTATCAATGTTGAAAACAGCTTAATATTTTAATAATAAAACTTTTTTTTTTTTTTTTAGGATTCTTGGATGAATATAAATAGTTCAAAAGAAAAGATTTCATTTGAAATGTAATTTTTTAGAACATTATAAATGTCTTTACTGTCACCCTTCATCAATATTATGTATCCTTGCTGCATAAAAAAATAAAAAATAATAATTAAGAATTAAGAATTAAATAAGAATTATATTTTTTCCTTTATAGTAATGATAATTTAGGGGTGTTGTCCTTAATTTTCTAAACATTTTGTAAACATATGGTTGGCACTTTATTTTAATGTGTACTTGTTACACGTTACATGTATTTTACTATAGTAATAACTATAAATTAGTCATAATTGCATGCAACTAACCCTAAAGTTAGTTGCATGCTTAAGTACTTAATACTTTCAGTACTTAAATGTATAATTACACTGTAACAGTGACACCTTAAAATAAAGTGTAACCCAAATATGATTTTGACAGGTTTCATGTGGTTTTCTGTACAGTAATGCGACGTCTCTGGCTCTGTGTTTCAGGTGGTAACGAACCGAGACACACAGGAGACCCTGCTGTGCATGGCCTGTGTGTTCGAAGTGTCAAACAGCGAGCACGGAGCCCAGCATCACATCTACAGACTAGTGAAGGAATGAAGCAGCTCTTTCACACAGACTCTCGACCTCATACAGTGGCAGTGCCTCTAGCTCAACACTCACTCAAGATGATTTTCACTCGCATTTGGGTGATGCTTCTAATTATATATATATATATATATATATATATATATGTGTATATATATATATATATATATATTTCTATATTAATATGTGTTTGACGTTTAACTGCAGCTGTGAATGGCGGTACAGTTGTATTATGTTTTAATACAGGAAAGAATGTCAAAGAATGCCGGATCAAGATTCATTCGTAGACTATACATATAAAGTGACATACGGTATCATTCGACTTAAGGGTTGGGTTGAGTTAGGTTGAATCTGAAAACAACCTCATTTCGATTTTTATTTTTTAAATCATCTAATGTACTCAAAAGATCTGAAAGCATATGGGTGCAGCCATAAATGTGTGTGTGTGTGTGAGTGGGATGTAGGTGTACAGATGTATATACAGTACATTCTCACAGGTATTTTTCCCAAAGAAAAAGTATTTGAGAAATTTCATTCTGAAACATTGATTTATTGAAAAGAAAGCTACTGTAGGTGTTAAAAAAAAAAAAAAAAAAAAACGTTCCCGCATTCCGAACATTCAGAGAATTCAGGGAATTCAGAAGTCCAGGCCTTGAAAAGAGTTACTTTGTACATGCTACTTTTTAATTTTACGTTGAGGAATTACTGCACTGTGATTACGAGAAGTTTATACCAATCCGTGTCTGTTTTCACGTGTCACCACCTGCAATAAGAAAACGCAGAGAATCAACCCTGTTGACTGGACAGCTAAACGCCTCCTGCCAACATGCTTGTATAAAAGATAAGTCTAGAAACAAGAAGCACTGCATTAACTACCAGGGGTTGACGGATTATCCATCAGCTTGACCCGAGCACTTGGACCCGCTCGTCGGACATGCCTTCTGGCGCTGGGGAAGCCACACTTCACGAAGCCCATCCCTGAACATGCTGTACATCATGGAGCACTCCTTCATCTTCTGTAAAGAATCAGTCCTGTCCCAGAGTTCTTCGCTGCCTTCGACATTCCCGCACAGCCCATGTCTCTGTGGCCTAATCGATTTCTACGACTGCAAGCCTTAATAATGGTTGTGTGAACTCCAAAAGATGCCACTAAAGCTGTGACCTCTTTCCTAAGCTGGAAGACTTTCTTGTTATTGTCACATGTTGTAGGAATTGTACAGTACAAACCTGCCAAAGTGTAACAATATACAGCACAGTGCCTTAGTGTATGATGTCAACGCGGATGAGCGCAGTCGTTTTTCGGGAAAAAGTAACACTAAAGGCGCGGTCACGTTTACCATTGCTCGGCGAGATTTTGCAGGCGAAATCCAGTCATTTCAATAGAAATCCGCTCGATCAAGAGTTTTGCGTTGTGGCGAAAATTTTCCCCATGCAGATTTTGCTAATTTTTACGTTGTTCGCTTGAAATTCGTCGCACTGACCAACAGAAAGCTGCTTTTTTTTTTTTTGTTAAATCACTACGCTATTGACAATAGACTATTACATGTAAAGCTGCCCGCATTCTCCACCACATTTTTTTCTCCTTGAAATTTCGCTGCAATTTTGCAAGTGTGACCGCACCGTAAGATCCTACGTGTCATCTTTGTAAAAAAAAAAAGCACTGGCCATTTGGTTGACCTTTCACTCTCAGAGACACATAGAAGACATATTTAAGACATACGTACAGTATTACTTACTGACTTACGTACTACTTGTAAAGTATCTGATCTTGCCTTTCTTATCCGAAAAGACCAAAAAAAGTTGGAGACGCACTGAGCTCCTCTTTATTTCCTGCACTGTAGCATGAAAGTGCCTTTGGTTCCGATTTTTCCAGCTTAGAAAAGACAGATGTTATTTTGCGTTGTTAAGATGATCAAAAACCAAAAAAAAAAAAAAAGTGGATGTAGGTAAAATATTCACCACATTGCCTTCATAAAATTTTATAGAAAAATCAACATGGGCTAGTGAGTGGAGATGTTCTGAAATAAAGTTCTGTAATAATTATTAATAACAAATTTCTATCAGCATTTGATTTGGTGGATGTGGCAAACTTTCATGTTTTTTTTTTTTCCTCTTCTTTCAAGAACTTCGGTTCCATTCTGTGTGAGACTTATTAGTGTCTTTTCTAGTGCATAATCAAATTATAAAAGTGAAAACCTCACAGCACCATGGAGATTATGAATGCTAAATGGTGTTCTTTTTCCTTTTCTTCTTGTTTTAAGCCATTTCAATGTCTTCTTTTTCTTTCGTGAATATAGCAAACACTACATTAAGTGACGCAAAGGTGTTTTTCCTCCTCAGACCTAAAAGATAGTCGAGGATATTATCCGCAAAGTTCTTGACTTCACCAAACCGTATCATCTCCACTGCATAATTTATTCATGTTGTTCATTTAAGTGGATGAAACCCTCAAAGAGTGAAAGACTAAGTTAGATTTACAGCTGTGTATGTTGTACCGCTTAAAGTAAACTGTGGAGTTAAGTACGCTCAATATCAAAACGGCAAACGATGTTGATTGTTTTGTTACCCTCGCCTTCTTGTTCACGTTTCATATAGAGATCTTCCTGTATTGTTCTACATGTTTTGTGATGACGTCAGTATATTCAGAGCCCGTTCGGGTGGTGATACTGTTACTGCTGGTGCATCTGCTACGTCAGTTCCTCCTTAACAGTCCCCTTTACTTCTCTAGGGATTTGAGAACTAATGCCTTTAATATGATGAATGTTAAACGGACATTATTTTGCTAGTAATGGACACTAAGTAAGGATTTGAGCGGAATCCGGACTACAGTATGACGGCAGTTTAGCTTATGTTTTTTGATCTATGTTTGTATTTTGTCTGTGTGTAGGTACTGGTACCTCCTATGTTCATTACCATTTAAGATGTTGGCTTTAAAGTGAACTTTTCTCTAGTTCAGATAGTATCATAAAAAGATATTGGGTTTGTGTGCAGAGATTTTTTTTGTAAAAAGGTGCTTTGTATAAAATTATATATTCTGGCTTTTCTTGGTACAAAGGTGTGATTGATATCTCTTAATATCCCTGATGATGGGGGTGAAAAAAACGAAAAAAAAAAAAAAAAAAACATTGGAGCAAGGCTGAGAGTGAAAAGAGAAAACTTATTAAGTGTGTGTTCTTTATCGCATATGGTCTTGTCTTTGCTCCGTAACATTTTGATGCCGCCTTGATAAAGTGGTAGATATTTTGTAGCTTTCTAGAATACTTTGTATGTATACAATATTGAATAAAATAAATAATTAAAACACAGCTTGTCTGATCATGTTATCTTTCCCTCATTTAATTTAAATGGAAAGTTCATCCAAAAAAAATGAAAGTAGGCCTGCTGTCATTATTTACTCACCCTCATGTCGTTCCAAACCCGTATGACTTCTTCTGTGGAAAGTTTCCAGGAATATATTTTTTACGTTCCACAGAAGAAAGCCATGCAGTTTTGGAATGACGTGTGGTGAGTTAAAGAAAGTTGTCATTGTAATTGATGTTCTCGCGGGGATGGATTGTAGGACTGAAATTATCTGCCAGTCTGCAGCGCCACCTGTCGTCACTTTTTGAAAACAACGTTAAAAAATGAAAAATGAAAATCCGGTCATTATTTACTCACCCTCAAGTTGTTCCAACCCTGTACAAGTTCCTTTCTTCTGCTGAACACAAAAGAAGACATTTTGAAGAATGTTGGCAAACAGATAGTTGATGGACCCCATGACTTCCATAGTATGGAGAAAAAAAATACTACGGGGTCCATCAACTGTAGGCTACTGATAAATGATGACAGAATTTTCATTTTTGGGTGAACCAACCCTTTAAATTAAGTGGTGTGTGTGTGTGTGTGTGTGTGTGTGTGTGTGTGTCCAGTGTATTTTGTATATTTGGGTTATTATTATTTATGAAAATCTACACAGTTAGTGCATGTCTTGTATCCGCACATTTATGCTAGGCTACTATTAATTGTAATTATTGAATGTATTGTAACTTAGGATATCTTACAAACCTCAACTTTAACACTAGTGGTAGCCCTTAGCTTTAGATTTTAATTTGCATAATTTGTTCTATTTTAATGCATATATAAAAGCTGTAGGCATTAATACTGTATTTATTTACTTTATTTATACTGTATCCCTCTCGTACACTAGATGTAGTTAAAATAATAGCAGTGAACAATAGGGGCGGTATTTTACAGATATGAATTGTGAATATTGCAATAATGAGAGTAAACAGCAGGTGTCGCTGCAGGATCGTTCTCAGGAAGCAGTTAAACCTAAATTACTTTTTTTGCTATTTATTGCTTAAAGACATTTAAAAGGTTTAAAAATTAAATATACATTTTCGGGTGTGCGAAGTAAGGTGTGGTGTCATTGCGTATGTCTGATATGAAGAGATTTCTGAAGTTTAAAACCATACAATGATCATGCAATTTGCTTTTTATTACAAGGATTATGGCCCTTTAATCTTAATTGGATCAGGTTTGGCCCTGACTATACATGTTGTCTATAAATTTGCAGACTTATAATCACTGCATACAACGGTTGTTGGTGTTGTGATGTACAATTTCTAAATAAGTTTTTCTTTTCTCAATTTCTTAATGCAATTGGCACATTTCAAGTAGGCCTACTCCAAGCTTGAAGAAGCAAATACACCAACTTTGGCCTTCAAGATGAAAAAATGCAACTATTAAAATAACTGCAGACAAACGGTCCATCTCATCACAAGCTCTGTTCAGGCATGATAAGCAGTAAACTCTAGCCTTTATGAAATGGATCAGTTTACTGTGGGTTGGGACAGGCTGCTTGTTTTTATTGTTTCGGAAACGGCAGGTTAAAGATGTACTCAGGTTAAAGGTGAATAGTACTTTAAATCATGTCCACTCACATGAGATGACTCCCTCAGTCATGCCCTGATAACAGCTGATAGTGAGGTGCCTTAAGGGGACATATTGAAATGACCAGCTAAATACAGATTTTCGTCTTTGTAAACCTCCCATTATCCACTACTGCTCACAGAATAAATGTGTAGCACTTTACTAGGTTCTATTTGAAAACATTTGTTAACTATACGTAAGTAAACATGAACAAAAAATGAAAATGCTCTGAAGCTTATGCCGATATTTATCTGTTAATAATGGAAATGAGCAACATGAACTATTAGACAATTGGATTAACACTGTAAGCAAATGTATTGCTAATTGTTTGTCACCATGAAATCAAAATGAACCATTCTTATTTTGCAGCAGGCTATTTATTATAAATGATTTATCTGTGCAATGTGTGCATTGTTTTTGTCATTTTGTCATGTGCCCTTATAATCTTTAATTATAAATAACTTCCCGTTCCTCTTGCAGCGACATCGCTTCTCTTTGATGATGTGTTTACTGGAGTGAGGGCGGGAAAACCAACCTGTCACTCACATGAGATCCACCAATAGCAAACCACAACCATCCAATAAATCAAGCCCCGCCCTATATTTGTTCCTGTTCCAGAAGCCGTTTCACTTGGATATGTCATATTAGTCATTATAGCATAAAAAAAGAAAACCTCAAGTCATGAAACGAGAACAAAACAATAATTATGAAACGATGATGATAATAATACTGTATATGGGATTATCATCAAGTGTTTTTTTTTTTTTTTTTTACATGTCAGGGTATTTGTTTGTTTATATAAAAAAAAAGAAATGAATCCCAAATAAGTTTTGTAAAAGGCAAAATTACGTAGAACTGATATCTGAATATGATTATCATGTGAAATGAAGTATGAATTCACTGAGTTTGGGTCAATGACATGACACATATGTTTGTGTCCAACTGCATTAATTCCGTTTAAAATAAATACACATTATTTTATGTTTTGTTATCTTAAACCCCCAAAATGTCAGGTGGTGCAACTGTCAGACTAAGAAAACAATTTAAAATGGCGTCTCAATAACAATAAATTAAAAACTAAATATGACATCATTTTAGGTATATAAACTCATTTTCATGTTCCATGTAAGTTTCATGTTCATGATTCAATTACATCAGTTTTGAAAAGATTTTTAAAAAACACCTTTTTGAAGCTTTATTGGTCAATAATCCGTTTATCACCGTCATTTCGTTAGACAATCAAAGAAACTTATCAGATCCTTGTTCTTTTATCCAGCGTTATCATTTCCTTGCTTAATTTTTTTTATTGTTTTACTTAAACGGTTTTTATTTAATATATTTTAAAAAGAGATTTGGTTGCACTTTATTTTAAGGTGTCATTGTTGCAGTGTAATTATATATTTAAGAACTGAGTAGTAATAATAAGCAACTATATGTATTTACTATATGGTTAGGGTAGGATTAGGGTTTGGTTAAGGGTTAGTTGCATGTAATTATGCATCATTTACTGTTAATACTATGGTAAGTACATGTAACATATATCACAAGGACACTGTAAAATAAAGTGTTACCAGAGATTTTTCTTTTCTCTTCATCTGAATAGAAGTGCGCACAACAGGTAGGGTATCTTATATGGGACTATCTAGGCTCGAGAGAGGTCATGTGATCAGTGCCGTGCACTCGCAGCAGCGCTGTCCCGTCAGCTCTCATTCACTCACAGAGACCGAGAGACACACATGAGGACTGGAGCATCAGCAACTCTTTCAATCAACAACATTACAACTTTATCATTTCAACAGTGTGGATTAACCCTTTACAATTTATAGTCTACAATAGTTCTATTTTATAATAGTTTTTACTTCATCTGAATAATTTCCTGCAGCAGGAAACTTTTCTGGGACAGTAACCATCAGTCAGAGAGATGGAGGCAGAGGAGAGTAAAATATCAGTGTGGGTTTGTCGCGAAGAGAAGCTCGTGTCGGGCTTGTCGAAGCGCACGACCTGCGCAGATGTGATCCGGGTTTTACTGGAGGAGCAGAACCTGGAGACGCGCGTGTCTCTCTCGGGCTCTCCTCAGTCCTACTGCGTTGTGGAGAAATGGAGGGGGGTCGAGCGGATTTTACCCAACAAAACCAAGATCCTGCGACTGTGGAGCGCGTGGGGAGAGGAACAAGAAAACGTGCGGTTTGTGCTGGTGAAGAACGAGGCGTCTCTCCCGAGCAACGGGCCGCGGAGCGCTGAGGCGCGCGTAGTTCTCAGCAAAGAGAGCCCGTGTGTTTACAAGGGGACCGCGAGAGTGACCATGGCTCTGTCACAAGAGAAACAAAGGCGGATAGTCAGGAAAGCGTTCAGAAAATTGGATAAGATCAATAAGAAAAGAGCGCAGGCTGCATCTAAGGACGAATCATGCATGGAGAAGATGGAGACCCTTGTGCACCTGGTCATATCTCAAGATCACACCATCCGCCAGCAGATTCAGAGGATAAAAGAGCTCGACAGGGAAATCGACAGGTATGAGGCCAAAGTTCATTTTGATAGAATGAAGATGCACGGGATCAACTATGTCCAAGATACGTATTTAGTGGACGCCAACCCTGATAAAGTTTGCGAGGGGGACAAAACCAGCCCAGAAGAAGCTCTCGCCCAGTTTGAGGAATATGCGAGGAGATGCGAGGAGGTCATCAAACTGCAAGAAGAACTGGCTGAGCACGAGGCCCTCATGGAGAGCATTACGACTGAGATCCAAGAGGAACTCAACCAGAGGTGGATGAAGAGAAGGCACGAGGAACTTGCGAATAAAGACGCCGAAAGCACTTCTGGCGAGGCGTCTCTCAGAGTCACAACTCAAGAACATGATGAAGGATCTTCAGCGCCGGATGCGTCGTCTGACAATGACTTGCTTCTGGAAGAGGAGAGGATCAGAACCCAACTCGACACCAGTTTGTACATCGGCCTGCGGTTGAACACAGACTTGGAGGCTATAAGGAATGATTTGGACTTGACCAAGGAGATATGGGGGGCGAAAGAGAAAGAACTAACGGATTTATTGGAGAAAGTCAACTCTTTGGATTTTGAGGAGGACAGTGCAGACAATGCGGAGCTGAAAGAGGAAAGCACAATAGAAACAGACAGACTGATGGCTCTCGAGGGGGACAGTGTGTGGGTGGAGCAGGCAAGAGGGCTTTCAAAAACATGTGACGGGAATGATGACGACTCAGATACGGGACTCAGTTCAATGCACAGTCAAGACTCAGATATCACACCCGTCTGTGAATCTTTAGTGTGAAATCCACAGCCTGCTTTCACTTTATCCCTGGCTGGATTATTGAAATGAACAACATAACACTGGCTTAAAGGGACAGTTCACCCATAAATGAAGATTTTGTCATTACTTACCCTCAAGTTGTTCCAAAACCTGTGTTAGTTGTATGAGATGTTGAACACAAAAGAAGATATTTTAAAGAATGTTGGTAACCAAACAGTTGACAGAACCCATTGACTTCCATAGTAGGAAAAACTAAATACTATGGAAGTCAATGGGTGCCGTCAACTGTCTGGTTACCAACATTCTTTAAAATATCTCCTTTTGTGTTCAACAGAAGAAAGAGACTCATACAGGTTTGGAACAGTAACATTTTTGGGTGAACTATCCCTTTAATATAACACATTTTTTACATTTTCACACAATACACAAGCATAAAGTGGAAGCAAACAGGAGAGGGAAAGTAAGAAAAGTTCTTTCCTGCAAATGAAAATGATCAAAGAACACAACTATGCACTTATTGAGCATCCTACAAGAATCAGTGTTAATTTCATGTTGACATTAATTAGTGATTAGTTACTTTGTGAAAAACATGCAGGATTGAAATCTCTTCAACTGTGGTTAGAGTTTTCCACACAAGACATAATTTGGAGCAAGCAGGTCAATGAAGATGAGTTTTACATTGCAGTATGGTTTATGAATTATGATTCGTTATTTAAAGCTGAAGTGTGTGATGTCCGTGCATCCTCAAATGGAATTTCCAAAATAGTTTTCAGACTGATTTGACTGTTGCAAATATTTAATGATATTGTAATAGATGTTCTGCCAGTTCAAAAACATGAAACAAAATCTCACTGTCTGCTGCCAATCTGCATTGTCCTGACATTTTCATGTGGCTCCGGTCACATGGCATTTAAGGCTCAGGTGATTGGCTCACAAACCCTGCATGCGGAACCATGAGCAAAGATGGCAGAATTGAATTTACAGAATGAACGACAGCCTTTGAGATGAATAGGAATGCTGACAGATAACTTCTCCAAGTATTATAGACCTCCTTGAGAGAAAGTATTTCAATATTGAGAAAAATTGCCCACTTCAGCTTTAAGTTGCATTTTGGCATAAGCACAAGAGAGTTTTGTTTGTGGGATTCGAGTGAGCGCAAGAGATTTGCAAGTGGTGGACATCTGATGAACTTAATGATACAGCAGATTTTTTTTTTTTATCATACTGTATTTTAACAGAGAACAGAGATGTATTTAGAATTGTACAGATACAACATTTGTGTAATATGAGAATCTATGATAAAACAATATTGTCTTATGAACTCAAATACTGAGGAATGCTTCATTTATTGATATTTTAAAACACATCATCACAAGAAAACATGTTCACCTGATATTTGATACCAAAATCAACAGAAAAATAAATTGATGAACTTAATAATGTTAATTAATGTTGCTAAAAACTTTTATTTAAAAAAGAAAAAATGCTGTTCTTATGAACTTTAAATTCAACACTGATAATAAAATAACACAAGAAATGTTACTAGAGGACCAAAAAGTATATTAGAATGATTTCTGAAGGAAAAAATTGCCATCACTGGAATAAATTAAATTGTAAAATATATTAAAATAGAAAACAGAATTACTATTAATGCAATATATACAAATGTTTTTGCCTTTAATATATGCTTCTTTACAGTAATTGTTTTTACTCTAATACTAAGAGAAATGTGCTTAAATGCTATAATAATAAAAATAATAATAATAATAACAAGCAGCCATTACCGGGGCCAAGCAGAATAAGACGACAAGACATGCCAACATGTCTGAAAGTGTCAGACCAACTGCAACAATGAGCAATTAAAGACATTTAAAGAGGATTTTAGGCAAAATGCCTGAAAAATCATAGAAACAATAATTAAAAATATGATTTGATGGATTATCACTTTCGACCAATAGGTGGCGCAGTTACAAAACTGATGTGATGTGGTCAGAGTGAAGTGACAATGACACATACAAAGATTGGTGTCAATATATCAAGGCATTGCAGATATAAAGCCTTAATTATTGCTATTAGCATCATGCCTCAACTTTGCTGCTGCGCTATACGAAAACGGTTTCGTCTATCGACACGAAATCCATAACTTTTAGTCGGCACGGTCTGGAGATGGTACTATTCGATTTTGGTGAAAATCGGACTAACGGTCTAGGAGGAGTTCGAAAAAGTAGGTTTTGACTGAAAATCAAGATGGCGGACAGGAAGTTTGGCCAAATAAGGAAAACTTGGTATCTATGTTCTCGGCTTGACCCAAGGAATCTATTAAGACCCGTGGCATTTCAATAGCCAGATTTATTCAAAAGTTATTAGCCTTTTTGGAAATTTTGTTATAACTTTTGACCACTAGGTGGCGCTGTCTTGAAATATTTTGGTTGCCTTCAGGGGATGGTGCTGATGACACAATCTGAGTTTCGTAATATTACACCAATGCATTTGTTTAGTATAGCATTTTATTTCACAAAACTGTATTGAAGTCAATGGGAATTTCATGTTTTGTTCAATTATAGCGCCACCAAGAGGCTCAGTCCCACAATTTTTTTTACGTGTCCTCAGAGTGAGCCCATACATATGTGTCTCAATTTTGGTGAAAATATCTCAATTCACTTCGGAGTTATAGACATTTATATGAAAAAACACGAAAAAAATGACTGACACATGACTTTGATTGGAAATTAGTACCCCTAAACATCAATATTTTCGCATTTGGGCATTGGCGTATAGCTATCGACCTATGTTTCCAAACTTCTGACGGTGGTTTCGTCTCGATCGGACTAGCGGTTTCAAAGATATAGCCAAATGTTTTTTAAGCGCTAAATCACAACGCTACACAAACCGTAAGGCGAAACCTAGCATGTTTGGTATCGTGGGACTCGGCAACGATTCAGGAGTCTAAAAAGATGAGTTTCGTGAAAATAAGTCGATCACACCCAAAGTTATAAGCATTTGAAAAAAAAAATTCACCACTAGGTGGCGCTGTTTCGAAACTTCTCACACTCCTTCAGGACATCGTGCTGATGACCCATACCAAGTTTCGTAACAATCAGTTCATGCGTTGTTAAAATACAGCATTTTAGCACAAATTTCAAAATGGCCGACAGTCAAATTGGCCGATATGGCAAAATTGGATATCAGTCGACTCGGCATGACGCCCTGAATCTATCAAGACCAATTTTATGATTTTTGGACAAACTGTTCAGAAGTTATAAGCAAAAATAGCCATTTTTCATATCTCCGGACCTGTAGGTGGCGCTGTGCCGAAACGCAGCATGTAGCCTCAGGTCATGCTTGTGAGTACATGTACCAAGTTTGGTCTGAATACGATAAACCGTTGCGGAGATACGGCCTTACGACTGTTTTTGCAAGCGCTACGTAAAATTTGTTCGAGCGTTTATCGAAAACGGTTTGACGAATCAACAAGATTTTAATAACTTTTTGTCACCCCTGCCTGAAGATGATCCGATTCAATTTTCGTGCAAATCGGACAAACCGTCTAGGACGAGTTCGAAAAAGTACCTTTTTAGGAAAATTCAAAATGGCGGCCATGTTTTTATGACGGAAAATGACGATATAGGGTGCAATCGAATCGTCATGAGCTCAGGAATCAGAGGAAAAAAGGATTTTGCTGATTGGCCTTACGGTTCAAAAGTTATTAGCAAAGTAAAAGTGAAACTTTGGACAGGTGGTGGCGCTAGAGGGAATGACTTAGAAACACAAAAATTGGTGTACTTAATGTTGGGACTGTCCTCTATCAGAATGTCAAACCAAAACAACTTTCCCGCAATCGGTTCTATGGGCTGCCATAGACTCCCATGGCGGAAGAAGAAGAATAATAAGAACGGGAACAGATACAATAGGTGCCTCCGCACCTTCGGTGCTTGGCCCCTAATTATGGTCCTACAAATGGTCCTTTTTTTATTTTTATTTTGGGGTGACATTTCACACCAGAGGATTTACCAGATAAATTGTGGAATGTATGACACACCCAGGCAACATTTCCAGCTCTCGCAGTGTTGAAGAGTGAAAGTAATGCTCATCATTTGTGTGTGTTCAGTGGGGAATCTGTGTTTCATGAGCTTTACGCTGGATTCAAGCTCTATTAGGTGTTACAAAACAATCACAGCTGCAGCTGAGCCATCATGTAAATTTAACACAACATTGTTCCTGATGTTTAACAGAAGGGGGAATGTTGCAGCACACACAGATGGTTCTCTGCTTATATAATTGCAGAACTATAAATATTGTTCAGGCTAAAAGGTGAAGAAAGGTAACTTGCGTGGAAAAGCAATTGCAAGTGTTGTGTGAACGGGGTAGAGTTGCTGGTGGCGTAAAGTGTTACGCAATCCTCCTGTCCCAGAGGTGTGTGTGTGGGTGTGGGTGTGTGTGTGTGTGTGGGGGGGGGGGGGTCATTTACATAACCCACCCAGATAACCTCCTCTCATGTGCTCACACCTGACGAAAGACCCCAGAAACAGGCAGAAGATCCCAGGATCAGTTCTGGCACGGTCAAAGTCAGTTCTTATCACTGAATAGCTCAGAGCAATCTGAGAGACAGACACTGGTGCTGTACGTATCACACACAATTCTGTAAATTTAAATTTACAATTTAAATATTGCTTCCATCTTGAGCATTATGGTTTCTTCCATCTATATATGTACAAGTGGACTGTTTCAGTCTCATATGCATCTGTTTGGGGTCAGAACATTACATTGATCAGATGAGACAAGATTACTATTTCATATAAATGCTGTTCTTTTAATCTTTCTATTCATCAAAGAATCCTGAAAAAAATTATCAAGTCAAGTCAAGTCAAGTATATTTGTATAGCGCTATTCACAATACAGATTGTATCAAAGCAGCTTCACAGTATTAAATTAAAATAATACAACAAGGTTTGTTTCTAGTGGAATTTATTGATTGATAAAATCAGATTAAATATCCCCATAATATCCCCAACTGAGCAAGCCAAAGGCAACAAATGTAGGTATCAGCCTACAACTGTTGAACCACTGCGTTTTAAACGAAAGCAATAAACAAATCAATACTTCTTGATACCAGGCTTTTAATCAGACTTCAGGAGTGTCCAAAAAGGGTTAACAGAAATACAAGTTTATTACAGTTTTTTCCAACTGCTTACACACAAAATCCTTACTTGTCACACAGTTTCTTAAACCTGACACGCAAACACCAGAACCACACACCAAATCTGCAAAACCATACACTAATTCTCGGCCTTCGACTTTTTGCAAACCACAACACACAAGTTATAGGTTTTTGGTACAGAAATCATGTACAGAAATGTACATAGGAGGTCATGAAAGAAGAGTTTATGTTTTGAATAACTGTGTGTACATGATATATCCAAAAATATAATATTATGGCAAAGTTGTTTGCAACGTAAGACAAATGTTTGCTTTTGAAATGTGTTTGTGATATTTTGAATGCAGTGCTTCATTTTGCAAGAGATGTGAGGCATTTTGCATTTTGTGTGTGCAGTTCTTGGATTTGTGTGTAAAGTTTTGGGGAAAAAAAAGGCAAAGTTTTGAAAATGTGTGTAAGCAGTTGAAAAAAACTGTAAAGTTAAGTTTACACGTCAGTGAAGTACTAAAACGGAAACGTTTTTCCTTCGTTTTTTTCGCATACTGACAACAACGTTGTCAAAACTATCCCCGTTCACACGGATCCGCGAAAACGACTAAAAACGCTACACTACGTGCCTATAGACTGGCCAGACAGCAACATGTCTGCACAGATCCGGCCCACATCTGGTACACGTGGATTCCACACGGCCCAGATGTGGGCCGGATCTGGGCCGACACTATGTTGGTGTCTGGGTGAACAAATAATATGCATACGCATGATGTCACTGTTTTCACAAACGTTTTCACAAACTATGTCATGTAAATGAACGGCCAAAATGCTTTAAAAGTTTTTGAAAAAGTTGAAAATGGTGTCGTGTAAACAGATCCTTATACCGATCCATCCATCACCACCATTCAGTAATAATGCCCTGCAGGGAATTATTGGCAGTGCGAGTATCTGTACACTTTCACACAATAAAATCAAGTGCTGTTAAACTGCAGCAGGGAGGAGAGAAGAATAAACCATCAAGCCCTCATATCACAGAGGAACTGGCACACGGGCCCCATCTGGCTAGATACCTGTGTGTTTGTCGAGTACAATTTGAAATGTGGACAAATTGTTGATTCGTCCCTTGGTGCGTGAGGGTAGAGACGTGTAATGCATTGTGTACAAACACCTGTGTGCCAACATACACTTGAGCACACACTGTTCAACCAGTCCCACAGCTTAAATGTGCCAGTGTTTTCTCCATAAAACACATTAGGGCACATTCATTCTCTGCGTTACGCCGGAGGCCTTTCTGCTTCACCTTTACGCAGTACGATTAAGTTGTAGTAAATCTGCTTGGTGACATATCAGAAGAAAATGTTCAGCAAACAGTTCTTATTTTTCTGTGTGAGGTACATTTTATAAATTTAAGGGACCTTTTTTCCACTATGAAGAACCTTTGTGGACTGTAAAGTTTCCATGGATGTTGAAGGTTCTCCGTGGAACCGTAGATGCTAATAAAGAATCTTTATTTTCAAGAGGGAAAAGTTCAATGGCTTTTTGCAGCCAGAACTTTTAAGATGTTCATATACAAATATTCACTTTCAAAAAGAAATAGTGCTAGTTCAGGCTGGTTAGTGCTGGTCCAGGCTTGTTTATGATGGTTAGTGCTGGAATAGTGCTAGTCCAGGCTGGTTAGTGCTGGTCCAGGCTTGTTTATGATGGTTAGTGCTGGTATAGTGCTAGTCCAGGCTGGTTAGTGCTGGTCCAGGCTTGTTTATGATGGTTAGTGCTGGTATAGTGCTAGTCCAGGCTGGTTAGTGTGGGTCCAGGCTTGTTTATGATGGTTAGTGCTGGAATAGTGCTAGTCCAGGCTGGTTAGTGCTGGTCCAGAATGGTTTATGCAGGTTAGTGCTGGAATAGTGCTAGTCCAGGCTGGTTAGTGCGAGTCCAGGCTTGTTTATGATAGTTAGTGCTAGTATAGTGCTAGTCCAGGCTGGTTAGTGCTGGTCCAGAATGGTTTATGCAGGTTAGTGCTGGTATAGTGCTAGTCCAGGCTGGTTTATGCTGGTTAGTGCTGGTATAGTGCTAGTCCAGGCTGGTTAGTGCTGGTATAGTGCTGATCCAGGCTGGTTTATGCTGGTATAGTGCTGGTGTAGTTGGTGGACCAGCATATTCATGCAGTATTCAAGAAAAACGGAGATGGTGAAGCTGGTCTTTGGGTTGAGTGTGAGTAGGCCAGCTGTCTGTATGCAAACAGTGTTTTGGGGACAGTCATAATTTTTGCTTGCATTTAACACATTAATTATGTAAAGACTAAACAATATGAGGTAAAACATATGATTTTTTGAATTATATGATTATGACTTTTGTGATTTCTTTTGCTCTCTTTGCTGAAAGTAGAACTGAACATTTTAATTGTTTTAGTTATGATTATTAATAATCAATGTCACTGGTAAATTGATCAAATGTTTCAAAACATCAAAAGGAATTATCTCCTGTTTCTAAAGATCTGTTCGCAAATCAGTTCAAATCAATTAAAAAGAGCTTGTAAATTGCTAAACAGAACCATTTAGAAAAAAATTCTTATAAAAGCATAATACTAAGCAGTTTGCTCAATAAAAGGGGTTATGAGAAGAGCTCTTTCGATGGGACAGTTAATAACAACTTGATAATGAAAGCTCAAAACTGAAAGTTGCTGTTTTTAAAGACTCATACTCATTTGGGAACTCACATGTATAAAAAATACAGTTGTCTGTCACTGATTCATAAAGTGCACATTGCAGTCAGGAGCATGAAATATTGTTGACAATATTGATAGCATGCACTTTCAACAAGAATTAATTCAACCAGCCAATGGCCAAGTGCCAAACTAAAGGGAACATTGATCACCATAATGGTGATCAAACAGACTACAACAACTTTTGTACATTTACCATATGGAAGAAATAAAGCCAAACTGGTTTGTAATAAGTGAAAATTGCAATGCTGTTTTTGGAGTAGTTTAATCATCCTCTGATGAGATGTTGATTTTATGAGTCAGTGTGGTTTGTGTGTCAGTTGTAGTTGTGTTTCTGCTCATCTCTGAAAGGTTTGTGTGTGTGTGTTCACTGTTGTTAGATGATTGCTGTTCGGTTGCAATTTAGCAAATCCTTTGATGAGTCATAGGCGTTAAATCAGTTTCAGCTGATTTCATCTTAAATAAGGGTTGCAAGATTTGAAGATGCCCACACAGGTTCTGTGAGTGAAATGAAGTGGAAAGGAATGTGAACTTTTTGGTGGCATGAGTGAGAGAGGCTGAACATCAACTTCATCAAATCCACACCCTAAAAACTGGTGAGTTCCTATAGGAAATAAAATCACAAATGTGTTAATTAATTCATTAATTATTTAATTCCTTCCTTCCTTCCTTCATTCCACATTCAATTTAGGCCCTGTCCCAAATGGCACATTTCATGTGTCCTTGAGAAAGGGACAACAACATCTAACCCTGTGATAAGTGTATAACGGCCCTGTCCCAAATGGTACACTTCATATGAACTTACAGTCTTGTGGACTTACAGTGGTCGCTGTGATCGTGAAGTCCATGAGAGCGTACGGTGTCCCATTTTTTTATTTTAGGTTTCAGAAGGGTGCTCGCAAGCACCCTCTTTGTGGCCGATATGCACTGGAAAAAGTGTGGACAAGAAGTATGCAAGGCCTTAGGGTTACATTTGGGGACAAGGCCTTAGACTACAAACTAAATAATATGAATAAAATGATTTCTGTAGCAGTCACTGTAGTTGTAGCAGTGGTGGTTTGGAGCAGCGGTGCAGTAAACAATGGCGTATGGTCATTACTGAATTAAATGGATGACTCTTTTACACAGTTATTTGTAAAATTGGCATATGTGAACACTGTGGCTCAGTTACCCAGCATTCCTGCGTGTGTGGATTGTTATTAATGGCGAGCATTGAGGGGGAGAGTTGCATTCAAATGAAATTTCATGGGTCAGGCTATAAAGGTGCTTCAGGGGAAGCATGCAGAGGAGACAGCAGGTCAAGCTGTCATTCATTGTGCCTTGTGGCCTTCTCCCTGCAGGGCAGCTGTAGCCAGAGTGTGTGTGTGTGGGGAGGGTATTTGAGGTGGGCTGTATTGTATGGATGAGGTAGAGGAAGTGGAGCGGAAGAGGAAAGTGGGAGCCAGCTGTGGTCACTACTACACACACACACACACACACTTAATGTGAGCCAGCTACATACCTGGTTCCGCTCGGTGAGATCTCTATGCACATTAGGTAAACAACTCATAATGGATGATTATGAATGTTGAGATACAGATGGTGTGGTGCTCAAATGAAACCGCTAGACCCTTATTTTCCTGGTCAATGAGGCAGAGATAAGACTGTTTGCAATTAGTTTCCACTCCCATTGTGCACTATGCTGTCTCTTCACTGATGCTGAGCTAAACGACAAGTTCTTTCTCGCCAAGAAATAAGAACCTCATGACGAAGCAGAAATGAGATTCGAAATTTCATATTTATCAATACTCATCTCCTTGAGATTAATTAATGTGGCTGTGCTTTATCATCTCATGAAATATTACTGTAGCCCGCAGCACACTCATTAGAGGCAAACATCACTGTTGCTCTCGCTCATTCTTTATGGGTTAGAACCAGTGGTGTGTGGTGGGGTTTTAAAATGAGGAGGCCTCACATTTTCCTTTATATATCAAATGTAAATGTATGTCATATTTATGCATATCTCAGCTGCCATGTCATCAAGCGCCACTGAAGGCCATCTCATTTTTAGCGATCCTTGGAATGGTTATTGTAGTTCTAGAATAAATGTGAGCATGCAAAAACTGATTCAGTGATCCTCAAAATGAATATTAAACAGTGAAATGCAAACTTAGAATATTACGCAAACCTGCAGTAATTAAATTACACAAATATACTTTCGCCTGGTTTCACAGACAAATGCTGAAGCCTATTCCCAGACTAAAAGGTAAGGTAAACTAACAGACTGCATAGCCTGAAGACCCAGATAAATTAATTAATCGTTTCTGTTTCTCATAATTTGGCCTTTTCCTTGCATCGCAATTTTTTTCTTATTCTAAATGCGATCAACATTTGATGTGTTTGGGGAATTTGGCTAACGTAACATTTTAAATACATTCTGCAGAAATGAATGAAATGACTCAAAAAAAGATTCGTTAATTTTAATGAACAAGATTCAAAGGTCCGAGTCAGTAAAATGATATGAACTTCCCACTACTAATGTCAGTGCCATTGTTTTGTCTCAAGATGCACACCAGTAATGTTTTTTTTTTTACTAAGACACGTTTATAAAAGCTACTTAAATGCCCTAATTGAACTAAGGCCTAATCCTGGCTTAATCTGAGCCCTGTCTGTGAAACCAGGCCTTTATGTATTTAATCTCACTTTATGAACCAATGCTGCTGACCTTCAATGATCCATTCAACCATACTTTAGATAAACATCACATTTGGGTTTCATTTTTGTGTTTTGTTTTTATTGCTGAAGTAAGAGTGTTAAACTTTCTTCTCCTGTGTCCTTCTTCTGCGATCCAGAATGGCAGCACAGCTGAAAGGTTTGTTTGAGCTGCGCCCTCTACTGTACAGGCGTGAATTTGCATCTTCTTCAGCCCGAGGATTAACACATTACTTAACATAAAAAGTAAATAAGAAAGGCAATTGTTACACAGGCAAGCACCATTCAAAATTCATTTCAGAAAATGTAAAAATTTAAGTTAATTATGTTTTGTTTGCTAACTTCTTTTTACTTTCACATATTTTGTTGGCACCTCAAACATGGTCTTCTTGGCCTGTTCTGCAAAGAGATTTACATGCACACTGTGTTCTGCTAATGTGTCTCGGCAGCTAATTTGGTAACCGAAAGCCACTGAGCCGCCTTAAATTAATTTAGAACAAAGCCTGAAGTACAATCAAGCAAGTCAGCTATGCCTCAATGACCCAAACGCTAACATAAGTACTTCTTAGTTCCCGTTAGCCGTCTGCTTACTTCCTGTGGGATTTATCTCTAATGAAGTTAGTGATCTTTACCCTCAGAAAATGCTCTTAGATGTCCAGACACTCATTGTGTATTCTAGTCGACAGCAGATGTTCATGTTGGTTTCAACTTTTGTGATCAGACCACTTGTATCTGGAATGTTTAACGTTCCGAATGCACTGCTATGCAACATTTATTAGCCCATGCCTTGTTAGTTTCCTGTGTTGGAAAACTTGAGTGAAACTGTAGCAGCACTTATCTCTGTCAGTGAGCACAATGGCAGTAAACCGTGAATCATGTTTAATTAATGTGATCCTGTCTTTGCATGATTACATATCATGTGTAAAGCTGTGGGTTTTATGTAATACTGTTTGTCTTAGATCTCCAGAGACATCCAACTTTCAGCTTTTCATCAGTCTGATGTTACTTGTCACATGGGGAGGTTGTTACATCTCAATAACAAGAAGCAAGACATTTATATAGGTTTTGCATATTCATACACACATACTGTATATTATTCTATATTAATTAAAGAGGCGATATTAATCCCTTATGTTTGGGTTGTAGAATAGGTTTTAATGCTTGAATGTTCAAAAAACAACGCTCTGTTTAGTTCCTGTCTCTATGAAGCCCCCCTTCTGAAAAGCACAATGTGCTCTGATTGGTCGGCTGGACCAGTGTGTGGTGATTGGTCAACCTCTTCGAGCTTATCTTGGAAACATCACACCCTTTACCATAACCCTGACAACTAACTCAACTCAAACATGCCTTTGGCGGGAATGATTTAAATAAGGAATATTGTGAAGTGTTTGATCCCGGAAGAGAAAACTGTATTTTGTAAAGTTTGTGATTACCCCTGTTCCATTTTTTTTTTTTTTTTAATTATTAGGAGCCATGCACTGAAGGTGCGACGGCATCTATGTATCCGCTGGCATTTTTCTTCTTCCATTTCTTCTTCTTCTTCTTCTTCTTGTTCTGCTCTGGAAGTCTATGGCAGCCCATAGAACCGTATGGTAAAAAGTTATGAAATTTGGCACACAGATAGAGGACAGTCTGAAATGTCATTATAGCAAACTTCGAGTCTCTAACTCAATCCCTTTAGCGCCACCAACTGTCCAAAATTTCACTTATGTTTATGCTAATAACTTTTTAGCTGTAAGTGCTAAAAAAATAAAATAATGTTTTCCTCTGATTCCTTGGCTGAAGGCGATTCGACATTGATACGTCGATACGTCTTGAAAATGTCGAAAATCACGAAAATTGAAACACGTAGTCTTCAGACTATGCCGATAAAAAATGTATGTCGTGTCATTGTCACCTCACTCTGACCACACCACATCAATTTGGTCACAGCGCCACCTATTGGTCGAAAGAGATAAACCATTAAATCAAATTACTAGTGCCTGTATTTATGATTTTTCAGCCATTTTGCCTAAAATCATCTTAATATGTCTTTACTTGCTCATTGTTGCAGTTGGTCTTATGACTTGTCGGGCCTTCTTTGTGCTTGGCCCCTTAATGGCTGCTTGCAGCTATATTTATTATTATTATAGTATTCTTATTATAGCAGTATAGTAACTTTAAACTTTACATAATATTTAAATTTTTCAAAAAGGTTATTCTCAAATCAGTCAAAAACAGCAGGTTGCAATTGTGACAACTTACTCCATATAGTGTGACAACATGCCCCACTACTGCATCTTCCCCAAACAATCAACCCCACCCCTACACACACACACCGAGCCTTGCACATTGAGTGTTGTGTGTTTTCATAACACTGTAACTAATTTAAAGCTTTCTTTGGCGTGAATGGATGGAATGTCCATGTATGTCACCTTGAAGCATTCTGCTGTGAATATGATATATATAATATTGACTAGGAATGGGAATTCTGGCAGTGCTTCAGAGATGTAGCAGTCAGAGATATGATGGCTAAATGGATTCCCTCTTTTAAAACATGGGATTCAATTTCAAACCTGGGAGCTAGTGTGGCCACATCTCTCTTCCAACACCCACATAAACACACACTCCTTCTCTGAATCTTCTTTCTTGATTGATGTTTCTAAAGGCAACCAGGGCATACAAACTAATAAATGTGCCAGCTAGACTGGATAAGCAGAGATGATTTCTGGGATTAAGCAGAAAGGTTTTTGTATGGAATCAGGTCAGGGAGTTGACAGAGATTTGAAGGGGAACATTTCTTTAAATTCAGTTGCCATACTTGCTGCAGATGATGGTCTTGTAACTCGACTAAGAGTTACAAGAGTCGACAAGAGTGCATGTAAACCTCTAACTCGACCACACTACGGCACAAAATAAAGTGGATCAAAGGACTGTTGTCCATATGCAGTGACCAGTCACAACTGTCTATATTAGGTCAAATTAAAGTGCTTTCACTTGCACTGTTGATTATATTACTGGGTATAAAATCCTAAAAATCCACAGAGAAACTTTAATATTACTAAATCTGTCTCTGTCTCTAATGATAAAAACTGTGAAAGAATCAGGAGTCCTGGCAAGGGCATATATTAAAATACAGTACAGTACAATAATACTGCACTTAAAAGTAGCCTACTGTGTTTTAACATGCTCTACACAGAAAAAAGAAAAAAAATGTGGCCTCACTTTTTCTGCTTGCCTTTTCTAGTTTGCTGCCCCTTTTTTTTCAGCAGCAGCTTCCTCACAAAGCCCATATTACTTTGTGACGTGCACAGAACAATGGACCTGCAGCGCCAAGGTAAACGTGATTTCACCAAGTACAACATGTTCTTGGTTCAACATCAGACTCAAAGGGACAAGTTTACAGTTTTTGCCAAGCTCAGGCTTAAAACCATGCAGGGTTAGGAGCTTCTACATCAGTGTTATTCACCATCATTTCCCTCTAATTTTAGGGATAGGGTTAGGGCTATGTTTTCGGACAGGAATGTCAACATTATGTTGAACCAGAACATGTCTTACTTTGCAAAATCACAGTGACCCAGGGCCGACGCCTCATTTGACATTAATGAAAATGAGGCTGTGAGGGATAGAAGCTCAGTCTGTTCAATGGGTTATACTGACATGTAGGGATAGTTCACCCAAAAACGAAGATTATGTCATTAGTTACTCACCCTCATGTTGTTCCAAACCTGTAAGACTTTCATTCATCTTCGGAAATGAAGATCTTTGTAATGAAATCTGAGAGATTTCTGTCCCTCCATTGACAGCTACACAACTACCACTTTCAAAGGCATCATAAAACTAATCCATATGAATTGAACAGTTTAGTAAAAAAATTCTGAAGAGACACTATCGCTTTCTATGATGAACAGATTGAATTTAGGCTTTTATTCACATATAAACATTCATCCACTCAGACATCAGTTATGGTAAACTCATGCATGTTTGCTTGACGTGCGAGAACCAATGAGGTTCATTCTCGAGTTACGCAGCACGTTTGAGCTTCAGCAAGAACCAATGAGGTTAATTCTTGTGTTACGCAGCACGTTTGAGCTTCAACAAGAACCAATGAGGTTCATTCTTGTGTTGCGCAGCACGTTTTAGCTTCAGCAAGAACCAATGAGGTTCATTCTCGTGTTACGCAGCACATTTGAGCTTCAGCAAGAACCAATGAGGTTCATTCTCGTGTTACGTAGCACATTTGATTTTCAATTCATATAGATTAGTTTTACGATCTCTTTATGAACTTTTTGAAACGTCAAAGTGGTAGTTGCGTAGCTGTCAATGGAGGGACAGAAAGCTCTCAGATTTCATTAAAAAGATCTTCATTTGTGTTCCGAAAATCTTGCGAGTTTGGAACCACTTGAGGGTGAGTAATTAATGACAGAATTACATTTTTAGGTGAACTAACCCTTTAAGATATTTAACGTAGCAAAGCAACTGAAGTAGTGACAGATCTTTTCTGTATTTGATCTGTATTTTGACACGCATCCTAGGCTTATTGAAAATTAAGAAATGTTGGTCGGGGACTTGTTGATTGGCTTTTGAGGTGCTGCACTCAAAAATGGAGGCAAAATTTGATTTTGGAGATAATATTTATTTCTCTATTTATTGTGTATTTATTGTCTTTTTTGGTGGTGGATATTATTAACACATAAAAAAATTAATCATGTGACCTTTTTAATTAATTTATGAATAAGCTGGAACTTCACATCAGAATTTTTAAACTATTACTTGGGCAGTGACGACTTTGATGATGTAATTAATGTTGGCGCGTATTGCACTTCTTGCATCGCCCACATGTAGAATGTTCATGCAAACTGCATGTACCCACATACTTTGTACGTGTGAACACTATCCGGTGTCATGGTGAATGGACGGTAAGTTAATCTACTCAGGTAGTAGTTATCTGAGGCCAGTGTTCCTCTGTAAGCTCACAGCAGGTTGTGTTGCACACACAGCGACTACACTGAGTGAAACAAGACCCATGTGTAGCAGATTGAGGGTCAAGTGTTAATGTCTGACATGTGTAAGGGGAGACGTTGTCTGCCGTCCACGCCTCATCCCTTAGCAGATGTCCACAGAGTCAAGCAGGACATTCAATAAAGTCTATTCACTGCTTTATATTCTTCAATTCTCTTAGAGAGTTGTCAAGGCCTTTTGGACATGCCCACATGGGAGAGACACACAAAGCTGCCTCTATGTTAGCATTTGTATGCAAAAACCTCAAACCTCAAAGCACATGTTCAATAAAATGAGATGTTTTTGATGTATTTTGAGAA
Organism: Rutilus rutilus; assembly: GCF_951802725.1. Taxonomy (NCBI): domain Eukaryota; kingdom Metazoa; phylum Chordata; class Actinopteri; order Cypriniformes; family Leuciscidae; genus Rutilus; species Rutilus rutilus. The sequence continues at coordinate 54,753,689 of NC_140211.1, read as the reverse complement.
TTTATACATTTTATGTCGATAATACAGAGCTCTCATAGGAGCTTGACAAAATGGCCTTAATGTTTTGAATTTTTCATCTTTGCCTCCATGAGAAACTTCAGAGTGTTGAAAGGCAGTGCTGGGAGTGCTGGAATCGTGGTGGCGTTGGCAGCCTTGAGTGCCTGCTCACTTTCTCAGCCTCTTAGAGTTGCTTTTCTCTGCAGCAGAGCTGTGGACAACACACACAATACTGCCTTTCATCTGCCTAGAGCCGCATCTCTGTTACCTCTCTGATAGCATCAGTGCTCACACATTGTTCTGCTTCCAGAGGATATGCTTTTAAAATGCTGGCAAGAAAAAAAAGAGAGAAAACAGCAAGGAAAAATAACATTAAAAATGCAAAGTGTGGACCCCATTGACTTCCATAGTATTTTTTCCCCCTCCATACTATGGAAATCAATGATGCCCATCAACTGTTTGGTTCAGAAGAAATATCTTCTTTTGTGTTTAGAACAAGACAGAAATTCATACAAGTCTGGAACAACTTGAGGGTGAGTAAATTATGACAGAATTTTCATTTTTGGGTGAACTATCTATCCCTTTAGGATCTAAGGGTGCAACAGGATTTGCAAATCGTAGTGCATTTAAAATAATGTTAATGGTAACACTATTTCTCGTGGGTTTTTTAAAATGCATACTTTTTGTGTTTTGGGGCTAAAATTTCCCACAATCCCTTGCACTACAGAAGAGGAGGGATTTATTTTCAACTTTGCATAAACATGGGGAAGTTGCAACAGTTTTTAAATTAATCTAAAACTTAGATTGTTTTGTATGTTAGTACAGATATAATTCATATGCAAACTTTTTTTTAAAGAGAACTTATTAAAAAAGGAAAAAAAGGAAAAAGTAAAGTAGTTTGACTGTTTTTTGACCCACTAGGCTACATCTTTATAATATATGCAAACATTAAAAGTAATGGTAAATTATATACAAAGTATTTAACATGTGCTTTTAAATGTTAGTCACCGATCAAATTAAGTGTACTTAAGTGTGTTAACATAATGGGCACTATCATATAGCCGGCACAATGCAGGGCCAGGCGCGACGCAAGTGTTTTTTTGCCAGTTTCAGCCTGACTCAGTTATCATTTTCACGTCCTGCACCACGTTGTTTAAATAGCAAATGCATCTGTGCACCCATGGGCTGCTGGTCTGCAAACGAAGTGTGTTCTGGCGCATTGTTGGCGCGTTGCTATTTTGAGGCAACTGAAATAGACTGGGCCATTGACCAACTGAAACCTGGTCTAAAGTCAATGGCGCAATATTTATTTATTTATTGTTATTTAAAGAGCGCATTAGTAATGTGCGCCTATAGGCAGGTCCACAACGCACATACAGTCTGCTTATTACACACACAGCGACGCGCAGCAGCACACAAACATGCCAAATATAAAAAATTAAAGAATAACAAATGTAAAAGATTATTATTGTGTACATAAAGATATGGTGGAATCTGGCTTGCCCTGTAGTTGGTCTGCTCGTGCGCATTAACCTCGCGCACAACCAGATCCGTTTTCGCTCTGGAGAAGCATTCAGATTTTCCGCTTACAAATTCCTCAATTTAAATATGTAAAGGGAATGGGAGATGAGACTCTGATTGGTTTATTGCACGTAAATCCCAAAACACACCCATTACTCATTAAGAGAATAGGGACAACCCCTTTAGACCATGCGCCTGGCGCGCCGACCATTTTTCCTGTTGTTAAACTAGCAAAAGTGGATTCGGACACGACCTAAGTGAACTTGCGACCATGCGCTTAGATCGTTAAAATAGGGCCTACAGTCTAAGCTGTGTTAAAAAATTCACAGAGTTATGACATAACCTTCTGTGAGAAGTCATATTCAATTTCATAGTGTTGCTAAATTGTATGACATTTATATAATACATGATTTTATATAATACATTATTTGTGTATAACAAATGCTTCTGTTATGATTTGTGGTATGAGTTGTCTAGTACTGTCTGTGGTTTCTGTCTAGACAATCTCTGTTATCTCAGTAGATAATTCATGACTCCCCCACTTAAACAGTCACTTAATTGTTAAGGACCCACCCTTGAATAAACACACATACACAGTCTTTTCATCACATCCCTGAAATGAAAATAATCACACTGAGGCTTGACACAATGTGTTAGGAATATGTGGGACCCACATTGCAGGAAAAACCCCAAAGAGAGCCTTCCCATCAGATTGGCTCAAAGCTCACAGTGAGTCAGCCACAGTATTGTCTGTGTGCTTGTATCTCGAAGGCATGGAGAACAGTTTTGATGTAGTAATGAATAAAAAGAGCATGCCTACTCAGACCCAGCCTAATTCAAGATATGCTGCCCTTAAGATATATATGAAATCAGATAGCATTTGATGAGGTTTATTCTGGCAAGGGGAATGACAATAACCTTTCACTGCATGCTTTGCACAGTTTTAGCTGTTTCTTGGTGTCTGCAGTGATGCAGCAATTAATTTAAGCCTTCATCTTAAATAAAGTCTTCTCTAAATATTTTTTTTTTTTTTTTTTAATTGGTCACACTTTAGTTTAGGGTCCAATTCTCACTATTAACTAACTATTAACTATGACTTTTGCCCTTAATAAACTCCTAATTACTGCTTATTAATAGTTAGTAAGGTAGTTGTTACGTTTAGGTATTGAATAGGATTAGGAATGTAGAATAAGGTCATGCAGAATAAGGCATTATTATGTGCTTTATAAGTACTAATAAACAGCCAATATCCTAGTTGTTTTGCATGTGGGGAAAAAAAAGCTGTCTCTAAAATGTCATAAAAAGGTTGGGAAGTGATTGGAACGAAATAAATGCACTGTCCCCTTTTGTAGTGATATTAGTTTTTTTTTCCCAAGACATTCTTTCAATTCTTAAATCTCTGAACTATAAACTGTATCAGTTAAGCAGCATGTGAATCTGTGTAGCACTGAGAGAAAGTAATATGAAAACTACTGGTAACACGTAAAGTAAAGTAAGGTTCCATTAGTTAATGGTAATTAATGCATTAATTAACATTAACAACATGAGCTGCATGGAATAGAGAAAGTGATCGAAATGATTGATATTCAAAATGGTTTAGTGCCGCTTTGTTTACGGTTTGTATATCTGCAGTCCTAATTTTGGTTTCCCTTTTTGAATGACAAATATAGACGATTGATACCTGATAATATAGACAGTTATTTTCTTGCACCACACACACGCACATGGTAGTTGACAGTCGCCTGTAGTCCTTTTGGTGTGATCAAATGCAGCTTTTTGGCCCAGACGCAGCCTATGAGCCAAATTGTTTCCGCTAGTTCTTTGACGTTGGCTTGGTGTGTCTGTGTCACGGCCTTAAGTTGCCTGCAGGCTCCAGGACAACAGGCTGCTGGTTTGACCTGTAGCCAATGTGAGAGGACCTTCATTAGGCCTAATCCCATTTAAATTAGGAGGCTGAATAGAGATGCTTTCACAAAGGCTGGTGTCAGGTAGGTCGTGGACCAATGTTCGATACTGAAAAGTGAGGTCTAAACTCTGCAACTGAAGGATTTGATCCTCTGCAGGAGACAATACTGGCCTCTTGTGTCTCGTCAGAAAAGGCTGTGTACTCAATAGACTTTCCTTGAACTCTGGGATCCCAGTTTTGGCAAGCAAATTGATTGAAAACAAATTAAGAGGGTATTGAGTACAGCAGAAGTTTGGAAAACTATGAGCTGTTCACAAATGGTGAAATGTCCTGTTGAGTTTAAATTGTTCATCCTGTATATCAGAGAGAACTGCTCACCTCAAAGCTTCTACAAAATGGCACAATTAAAAGAACTTCCAGAGCAGCTGAGATGTTGAAATATATCGGCCTTGAAAAGGTTGCAAAGCCATTTCTAAGTTTATTGAACTCCACTAAACCAAAGTGCAAGCCAGAGCCTCCACTTGGAGAAGACTTGGTTCCCAGAAGCGGGAAAAATTCCCCCAAGAACACAGCAGCAAGTCATCCATCTTTTCAAAAGATCTGTTACAGTGAAACATGGTAGTGGCAGTGTGAAGATATGGGAATTAATTTCTGCCTGGGGATCTGGACAATGAATTATCATTTAAGGGAACATGAAGTCTGCGATTTACCAGATATTCTTCAAGAGTGTCCAAACATCTGTGCCTGAGATGAAGCTCAAGTGCAACTGTGATGCAGCAGTACAATGATCTAAAACACAGAAGTCCACATCTGAATGGCTAAAAAGAAACAAATCGATAGTTGTCTCAGACTCCGAGTATGGTCAACAGTACAACAACAGTGCGGATTGTTTTAATCATAACTAACATTCCTTTTTCTTGCAGGATTAACATTTATATGCTTTTGAAAACTAAATGTCCCCAACACTTGGGCCAAAGTTAGTGTGTGTTGAAATAATGGATGGAGATGGACAAGACTAGACGACTGTCCAAATATATAACCTCATCACTTGAGTAACAAACTGAAGTGGGGAAGTTGTCGCCTAAAGGTTAGAGAGTCTGACTGGTAACCTGAAAGTTGTGGGTTTGATTCTCAATACTGGCATGAAATGACTAACGGGCCCTTGAGCTAGGCACCAAACCCCCAATTGCTCCCTTGGTGCCACAGTAACTTGGATGGGTTAAATGCAGAGGACAAACCCTGAGAATGGGTTACCATACTTGGCCTTCACATGTCACTTACTTAATCGAGAAATACAGATTTGCTTTTACCTAGTAATAGAGAAGTGTTTGCATATATGAAGAACCAATTATAGTAGAGAAAAATGATGTAATGAATCATGTCACGTTTGCCATGCACTTATTCTATATAAACTGGTGTACTCTTTTTGTCGTGTGGTGATTGAGCTGAGGTCCTCCCGGTCACGATTAAACCAAAGGCATTGTTTGGAGTCTGTTTGGTAACTTCTGTGCAGCAGGTCATCAGATCTTATTCCCAAGTGATAGTGTTCACAGAGGGAGAGACGTCGTCCGACTCAAGAGTCCGGGGTTACCAACGTAGTTAGAGTAGCTATTATTCTTAGTCATCTTTTGTGGTCAGAATACTAGTATATCAAGTCTTAAGCCTGGAACACACCGAGCCGACGCCGACGAACTAGCGCTGATGAAAGCCGACTGTGTTGTCGCCTCGCGTCGGGGTTAAAAGCTGCACTTGAACACACCGAGAGAACTACAGCCGACTGTTAGCTAGAAAGTGCGTTCTGCGCCTGCGTGTAAATGAGACAACTGTCTATTTTTGCAGATATATTAGTCTATATTCGTCATTCAAAAAGGGAAACCGACGCTGCCGGCTGCAGATACACACACAGTAAACAAAGCACTGCGTGCTTACCGTTTTGAATATCAATCCTGCTAAACACTTTCTTTATTCCACTCCTCTCGTGTTAATATTGAAATATGCGCCAAGGAACGCTCAGGTAAGATGACATAATCATTAGAACAGCCTTATATCTGTACCGTTTTGACTTTGCTCGCTGTTTTGCTATTATTCTCGTGCACTGCCTCGTTCACTAAGCTGAACAGCCAATCAGAGTTCCCTCTTTCACTGACGGCTCGGCTTTGTAACGGCCGATTCAACATGTTGAATCGGCCGTTACAAAGCCGACGAGGACCAATTTCAGCCGACGGTGCGGAACACACTGAGAAGATTTAGTCGGCCGAAGCATGGAAACTGCCCGACGGCCGACCGTCGGCTTGGTGTGTTCCAGGCTTTAGGCATCTGGGTTTACCTGATCTTGTCAGAGTGGCTATTCTTAGATGTGGAGGGTTACCGACACTCAGAGGGGAGTAGCCTGGATGCCAGCCGAACTTAGCCCCGCCCACAAAAAATGTAGGTCGGGAAGTTCGGTCTGGACTCGATCCGTTTAGGAGCTATTATGCCCGAACAAAAATTGTTCGGACCAATCAAATTGTCAGGGCGGGCTTTATATGATGATGGACAGATGAGCAACGTAATCATCTACGTCACCAACGAGCGCTTGGGTTGAATTCGTTATGACTGCCGCTGGAGAATTGAGATTTCACGAGTTCACACTTACAAATAAGTCAGATAGAATAAATGCATATTTGGCGTGCTGTCCGAGGAGAGGCTCCGGGCTCGGTATTCGGCCCGAACCCAAAGTACTCCCCCCCATTCCAGGCTGTGAAGAACAAGCCGAGAGTGAGTGGAGGGATGCTGAAAACGGTCAAGGAATGTTAGGTGAGTTGACAGAGTGAATATTATGTTTCCTCTCATGCTGATAGGGTAGACATGGTGTTTGATGACAAGTTGATTGGATTGATTAGCCTATGTGAACGTGCTCCTGCCGAACTTTGTTTATGAAACATGATGTGTATATTCCGCCATCGCGTCTGTTATAGAAGATATCGACAGCGCATTAATTTTAAAAGAGGAACAGAGAACCGCGATCAAGGCATTTGTAGATCGGAAACATGAATGAAAACTTACTCCGTTGCTCTGATTGGTTGTAGGTCTATCCAATTGAGTGCAGATGCATTTTCCTTCCTGATTCGGTTGAAACACGCCCCATAATCAAAGCTCAATGGAGCAGTATCAGACTCATATTCTGACTAGAATCTGAGTATGACGACGTCAGGCTAAGAGGGGAGGTCATTTCGATGATCATTTTGGATCGTAGGGTGTCGTGGGAGACACCTGGATTGACTTAAGCCAGGTATTTATGGGAATTTCTACCACAGGATACAGCACAATATGTGCACTGCAAAGGTTTGCGTAACGCTGATGTAAAATCAGAGATCTTTCACACCAAAAGAACGCGTATTTACACTGCTCGAATTGTTCAGACCTTCTTTAGGTCTCTGTCTTGACTCATTTTCGAGATGGATTACCATCTTCAATCTCAATGTCTGTGTCATGGATTTGGCTGAAATTCTTACCTTCAACGTCAGTGTTGAGAATTCCTATGGATCACATGACGTAGCCAGTCATAGGAGGAGCTAAGTCTCCTCTGGTGCACTTAATGATTGATAAATTGCTATTGTTTGGTGCGTTGGTGTGTGCTATATGCAGTGGAAGCAGACTGTCCTTTCTTTCTCTCCTAATGAGAGCCTTTGTAGAGTTGATGTGTTCCTGACAATGTAAGTTTGTGCTCTTTTGATTTGTTTCATAATGTTAATTCTTGAGATTCTGTTTGGGTCTAATTCTGAAATGTTCTATGTGATTATGATTCTTATGTTTCAGTGTTCTTACTATTTTGATGTTGAATTGTTTAGGATTGGATTATGTGATTAATGATATATTAGTTGAAGTTCTATGGTGTTAATTATATTTTGAAGATTCTGTTTGTTGTTTATTTGTTTATAGAAACCATAAAACTCTATATCTGATTCCCATTCTACTCTATGGCCTGATTCACAATCTGTTACAATAAATGAGTATGGACTGAGTACTGGACCCCTGTGTTTTAATGGACACACTATCCTGGTAGCACATTTCCTGAACCAAACATTCCCAAACTTTACAGTCAGGAAATGAGACCTGGAGCTTTTTCTTCAATTCAGTCTTCTCTCTCTCACTTGGTTTGGAGTTGGCCACTAGTGAAGAAAAAGGAAATCTGTGATCGAAAAACCAATTTGCTCCAACACGTTCTAAATATCATTAGCCTACATATATTTAGAGACAATACATGTATGTCAACAAAATTTTTTATGAGATTAATCACTAAAACAAATCATGAGGTTAACTTAAATTAATAGTTTTAATCTAATCTAATCTAATCATAATATAATATAATATAATATAATATAATATAATATAATATAATATAATATAATATAATATAATATAATATAATATAATATAATATAGCCTAATATAATATAATATAATATAATATAATATAATATAATATAATATAATATAATATAATATAATATAATATAATATAATAATTTCCAATTGTTAATTTAGCTTTTCCCCAAAGCTACATGTTGCACACATATAACAGGGACTGACCCCTTGAGGAAGTATTGCTTCAATCAAAACTTTTTTGTCTGCTTAAGATTCTACTCATAAAGTGCAAGCTTACTAAACCAGTTTGCATTAGGACTACATCCCTTTTCAGGTAAAGGATTTCCAGTTCTAAACATTTTTTGCAAGTGACTGGAAAGGGGAAACTTACTCTTGAAAACAAATGTTACTTTATGTGAGATAAAGAGACATATTTTCATGTTTTGGGATTGTGGTAAAAAGTGGAGGTTTTGGAAGGGCTAGCTGATTGTTGTTATGACTGATGTATGCTACTTTCTTCTTTGTGCTTTTAAACAATACTTCACATTAAATGTTTATATTTTTCATATTACATTTTTATTGCATGTGATTGTCAATAAATATTGCTTTTAATAGGTGAAAACCTATCCACAACTGAATTCATTTCAAACAAAGAATTATATATTTTTTGAGTTAAGACCATTACATTTTTTTTTTTACACCATTCCATTCATCATATTAATGTATAACTCTTTTGCATTCAGATCATACATGGTAAAGTAATTTGAAACTGGCTGTAGATTTACCATGACGTTTGTACAGTAATCTACAAAGAGAGTTTTGCTTCACACACATATGTTTGAAGTGTGAAATTCCTCTGTGACAGTTGTGCCACAGGGTTGAAGTTCTGTCATGCAGAGAGACAGTGCTCAATTGGGGGAACTACAGTACTTTGAAACTGTAGCTTTCCAAGCTACAGGCTACTAATTTAAAGTAGATAAGCTACAGTCAGGCTACTTGTTTAAAATATATAGTCACACTACAAGCTACTAAAATCTAGCAAACACTGAAGCTATAATCAACAGGGCAGTATCTTTTTTCTACTGTAGATATTAGCTTTTTTTCCATGTGCATGCAAGTGTATTAATAAAGTGTATCTATAATATGCAATAACTGCCCCTTTTTTGAAAGGGTTCAGTTTCTGGAGGTTCCAGAACCCTAAAAGGTTCCTCCATGATCTTTTAATTTTTACAGTAACACTACCATTTAAATGTTTGGAATAGGTAAGATTTTCAGCATTATTAATCCACTCTTCAGTGTCACATGATACTTCAGAAATCATTCTAATATGTGTAACATGTTAGCAACACCTGTGCGCTATGCATTGATTAAATCCAATTAATGGACAGATAATCACCACAGCCCACTTTAATCCTTTAAAAAATCTCCCAAAATCATGTCATCATGGATTAATTCCCTAACTAATATTGTAAATTGATGTGTTAATTACCACAGTGGGTCAAAGCTGTGCACATCCTTGCTGAATCAAAGTATGAAGTAAACATCTCTTAGTTTGTCTGACTGTTTATTGTGCTGCTGTTGACTCTGAATCTGACAGGACATTCAGATCATCTGATTGTGCTCCTCTGATCAAAGCTCATATTACAGAGCAGCCAGGCACCAGCTGAGGGCTGGATAAAGTGAAATTTTCAGAAAGACAGCATTACACTGACCGTAGGGCATGTCTTGAGCTCTCTTTGAAATTCTAGAAAGCAACATGGTTTTGGTCCAGTGCTCTTAGGCATGACATGAATGCCTCAAAAAAGAAAAAACAGCTGATTTTTTTTTTTTTTTTTTTTTTTTTTTTACTGTATTTTGTTAAAGGGCCCTTGTTATAAAAATAACATTTAGTTTGTATACAAATACAATATGTTGGTTAGCTTTGATGCCATATACACATAAAATTTAAAGTCTGGCAACACTTTATTTCAATGGTCAACTTTAGACATTCTACTAACTATAAGTAACTTTTCAACTACATGTCAACTAGCAGTCATTAATATCTGCTAACACTTTATTTTGATGTTCCTCCAACAAAAATTCTACTAACTATAAGTAACTTTGCAACTACTGTACATGTCAACCTATTCTCCTTAGCCAAACTCTAACACCTTACACTGTTAGACTTTTCCAGGTTTTTTTACAGTAACTTACTGGCAACACTGTTGCCAGTAAGTTACTGTAATTAAGAGTTACAGTACCAAACCGTATTTCAGTTTTACAGTATGGTACTGTAATTGTGTACTACAGTACATTACTGTAAAAACGAAGCTAATCAGTACACTACTGTAATTATTTTTATTTGTACTAAATATAAATTAGATTTCATTATTTTGATATATGATTAATTTTATTTTTATCCTACATAAGTACTACTGACATACAAACAATTAGACACAGTTATCACAAAATAAAAAAAATTTTATTTAAAACATTTCATATATATCACAAAATAAACAGTATGCCAATGCTGGAAATGATGTGTGAAATGTTTACACATTAATGGGTGATTTAGGGATAAAGTTTTTTTGTGTTAATTTTAACTCATTCATTGTGTTAATGATTTTAACAAAGTAAATATGTCAGAAAGGTTAGCACAAAGATGTGTAAACGTGTTAAATTAACACATTATGTGCTGTCCTTCACTGCACACATTGTTAAAAACATACATAAAATCATAAACAAAACGTTAGCATTTGATAAAATGAATGTATTGGTTGTTTAGCTTATACAATTATTATAATGAAATATCAACCATTACATTCATAAAACTGCAGAATATAAATACATTTTTAAGCAGTCAAAAAGGAAATGTCCAACACAGAACAAAACACAGTTCTTTTCACAATACATGACACATAACCCCACCTTCAAAATAATTTCACTTATTTACAAAAATTTGTTGGATTCATGTGCACTGGTGGCCAAAAGACGTGTTTAAGTGTCTTAGGCCTGGTTTCACAGACAGGGCTTAGATTAAGCCAGGATTAGGTCATAGTTCAATTAGGCGTTTAAGTAATTTTTATAAACATGCCTTAGAAAAAGGCATTACTGGTGTGCATCTTAAGACAAAACAAATGTACTGACATGTTTTAAGATCAGTCAGTGCAAGTTTCTTTCAGTTGAAATAGCTCAGATTTACATTTTAGTCTAGGACTAGACTTAAGCCTTGTCTGTGAAACCGGGGGATAATGTTTTTGAAAGAAGTCTCTTTGATGCTCAAGAAACATTTCTTTTTATTATCAATGTCTGACTGTCTACTCCTCCATCTTTTCTACAACACAGGAGTAAAAATCATCATTAAAATAATCTTTAAAAAGCCAACACAATGGTTTTGTCCACCTTTGAATAAATGAACTTCTCCAAAGATTGGTTCCTGTTCAGAACTTGACTGACAACATCAGAATGTTCCCTGGTCTGTGTGTGTGTCCACAAACACAAATGTACTCTGTCCTTCAGAGGAGATCCCGGTTCCAACACTATATATATGAGAGAGAGAGAGAGAGAGAGAGAGAGAGAGAGAGAGAGAGAGAGAGAGAGAGAAAATATTAGTGTCAAATTATTTTTAACCTCCTTTTTTTTTTTTTTTTACAAAAACTTAAGAATATATATTTGTAAACAGCTTTTGTCAATAAATAGCATACAAAAGAACTATAAATTAAATTATGCCAGATTAAATTTTAATACTTACAAATCCTAAATTCTCTCCAAAAATGCTGAGATCCATAGAGAGAAAGACTGAAATCGATGATTTTAGCCCATTCCTGTTTGAGACAAATACACACAGTAAGACACATGCAAGAAATCACTGAGTGATGATCGTTCTCCTTCCTACAGTAGTTAACCCACCTGTGCGCTGATGTTAGGACCTTCCTGGTCAGGTGGGACTGCAATGGTAGAGAGTATTTTGCCTAATAAAATATCAAAATAATGCAAAAATATTAACTTAAGTTGTTTAGAATTCTAGATTTGGTATGAATGAATTAGTGAGAGTTTTACTGCAGTGCTTACCTGGATACATTTAATCTGGTGAGACTGAACAAAGACAATGGTCCATCTTCTGATTGGTTCATTTGCTGTGTAATAAATATAAAGTTTGACATGATGCAGGTAACTTATTTGATATAAAGTTAGACAATTTTATAGAGATTTTATAAGATATTGTACCTAGTCTGCACCAGTGGCTCCAAAGCACTTTTCACATATTGCTAATCATTTCAGCAAACTTATCTCAAAATATATCACAAATGGCCTATACCTCCGGAATCTTGCTAGAAGTCACTGGCGCGAATTGGCGCTTTGTTGCAGTTGCCTTTAAACACATATAAAAATGGAAGTAAATAATACATTTCGATTTCATTAAAAAAACTATAATATGTTATAGTTTGCAAACAAATGCTAAAACTATAAAGGTTCTCATCAGTAGGCCAACAGTAGGCCAATACAACTCAAACAGAATTTCACATTAGTTAATGTATTGTTAATGTAAACTAAGCGTTGCTCGTTGGCATATTTTAACTCGACAATTCAATAATCTAATAATAAGTCTGTAAAATGAAACGTTAGCGCAGTTTACCGTGGTAAAGTTCGTTACCGCCATGTTGACGACGAGTAACGTTATAACATAGGTTAAACTGGGCACAATCCTGTCAACACACACAGAATGTTTTTTACCTTGCTTGCTGGTCTCTCTCTCGGTGAAGTGAATTCCGTCTCTTCCCCAGGCCAGACACGAACGGCGCGGTCCAACAAAAGACAGTCAGAACCCAGTGATATTACATTGGATGCTCCGCGCGACACGACAAATCCCAGACAGTGTATAGTTATGCGCCGCGGCCGTTGTATTTCTAATATAACGTAGGCTACGGTACTCCGAGTCCAAGCGCTCGCACTATTTCTGACAAGGGAGGGACAAACAGGTTTGCATTTTGTATTAATGGTCCGGTCGCTTCAATGTGTCCTATAGACAGCCTCTGGCTATTATAGCGTTGTAGACACGCGGTGTAAGGCAAAAATTAGGAAATAAAAAGCACGATGGAATGGTGCCAGCCAGAGAGGCTGTTACCTCAAATACAGTAGTATACTGCAAATTTAAAAAATACAGTAAGTCTCTGTATGTGGTGTTAGACAAATACAGTAGTATACAGCAAATTTACAAAATACAGTAAGTCTCTGTATGTGGTGTTAGACGTCACAGAAAATTCCCATGATGCAATGGGAATCACAGTTATTTACTGTAAAGAGAAATAGCAGTATAATACTGGGGGATTTACAGTAAATAACTGTAGAAATTACAGAAAAGTCTAACAGTGTACCCTAACCTAACAGTCTACTCTACTCTACTGAAAGTGAGTTGACATGTAGTTGCAAAGTTACTTATAATTAGTAGAATGTCTAAAGTGGAACCAAAAGTGCTGGAGTGACCTGAGTGGGCAGGCCTGAAAATAGATGCCGATGTTGTGTTGTTTCTGCTCCATACTTGAGTTACATTGGTTTTACTCTGTTTCACAGAACCAAGATAAGATGTTGTTGTAATGTTAGCTCTAACAACAGGACAGTTTTGAGTGTCATTGTTTGTCTGGAGCTGATGTGCTGTTGGCGACTAACAACCAACTCATGTTTTGTATACACTCTCACTTTTTGCTCTTCCTTGTCGTTCGTCCATCATCTTGGCTTTATTTTTTGTGAAGAATTATTTTTCTTGCTAAAGAGACATCCACTGTTGCATTGCGTGTTCATGCATTTTAGGGTTGGAGCAATGAAGGGAGGGGTGTGTTTGTTTGTGTTGATTTCAAATATCAACAGCATTTCTCAGAAATCCCTAACTGCACCTTAAACACCACCAAGTCATAGATTTATGTAACAGGAACAGCATATGTGACCAAAAGTGCAAATCTTATTGGTTGGCCACGCGTTAATCGCAGTGCCATGTTAAAGAAAAATAGTTGCATGGAATTCATGTGAATGTTCATGTTTATCGAAACATATTGTAGCCTAAAACATAAGCTAAAGTCTATAACAAGCCCATTCTGTCTCAAAAGGAAAAATTTCAACACAGGAAAGAAAACGTCTCGGTTACGTATGGTAACCCACGTTCCCTGAAAGAGGGAACACAGACATTTGTCGGAAATGGGAATCTTTGCAGAGAGACCAATCTACTTCGAAAGAGAAACTAAATGAGCCAATGCACATTGACATGCGATAATTGCGCCAGCTGCTTCTATCATGCAGTAAGGGTATATAATGAGTAGCAGGGGCAACGCATCTTTGGTTTTCGCTGAGGAGCCGAGCCAGGGACCCAGCCGTCTGCAGTGATGGTACAACAACATGGAAACGGGACGAACGTCTCCATTCCCTCTTTCAGAGAACTTGGGTTACCATATGTAACCGAGACGTTCCCTTTCATGTCGGTCACTCCAACGTTCGTCGGAGGGATCCGACAGAAATTGGATCCCTACCAACACGGAGCAAATAGACAGGGCAACACACTGGAGCAAATAGACGCACATATCTGGCCGACCAGGCGAGAATGGTGTAGCAAGGCGACACTTGAGCGGGCTCCCCGTGCTACTGGCCACTTGGGGCGAGAATACGGGAGGATATCGGCTCTACGCGAAGGCTATAGAATCTAGCAAACGTGTTGGGTGTCGCCCAGCCCGCAGCTCAACATTTCAGCGAGGCGCCTTGAGCCAATTCCCAGGAGGAAGCAACACTTCTAGTTGAGTGCGCTCACAACACGAATGGGCACGTCTTGAGACCTATACGCCAAGACAATAGCATCCACTATCCAGTGGGCTAACCTTGGCTTGGAGACAGCCTTTCCCTTCTGCTGGCCTCCGTAACAGATGAAGAGCTGGTCTGAGGTCCTAAAGCTTTGCATTATGTCCACGTATAACCCCAAGGAGTGGACGGGACAGAGAAAAGCCAGGCCTGGGTCTGCCTCCTCCGAGGGCAGCGCTTACAGGTTCACTACCTGGTCTCTAAAGGGCGTGGTAGGAACCTTGGGCACATATCCGGGCCGGGGTCTCAGGACAACATGAGAGTCAGCCGGTCCGAATTCTTCGTCAACCAAAAACGCTTGCAGGTCCCCTAGCCTCTTGATAGAAGCCAGTGCCGTCAGGAGCACTGTCTATAGTGACAGGATCTTTAGGTCTGCTGACTGCAGCGGTTCGAAGGGAGGTCTCTGCAGTGCGCTGAGCACCAGAGACAGGTCCCAAGAGGGTATAGAGGGGGGACGAGGCGGATTTAGTCTCCTCCCCCCCTCAGGAACCTGACGATCAGGTCATGCTTTCCCAATGACTTACCTTCAACTGCATCGTGATGCGAGGCAATAGCGGCGACATACACTTTGAGGGTGGAGGGAGACAACCTTTGCTCCAACCCATATTGCAGGAAGGAAAGCACAACTCTAACCGGGCATCTTTGGGGGTCTTCCCGTTGGGAAGAACACCACTCAATGAATAGGTTTCACTTCAATGCATTGAGGCGCCTCGTAGAGGGGGCCATAGGGTGCCCCGTCTCTGAGAAAGCAGGTCCTTCCTCAGAGGAATGGGCCAGGGAGGGACTGTCGCGAGGAGTACTAGTTCTGGGAACCAGGTCCGGTTGGGCCAATAGGGGGCCACTAACAGGAGCGGCTCCTCGTCCTCGCTGACTCTGCACAAGGTCTGTGCAAGAAGGCTCACTGGGGAAAACACATACTTGCGTAGGCCTTGGGGCCAGCTGTGTGCCAGTGCATCTGTGCTGAGGGTTCCGTCGGTCAGGGAGAAGAACAACTGGCAATGTGACGTGTCCAGGGAGGCAAACAGATCTATCTGTGCGGCCCCAAAGCACCCCCAAATCAGCTGGACCAAGTGGGGATGGAGTCACCACTCTCCCGGAAGCTTAAGCTGTCGTTAGAACTCGTCGGCTGCACGATTAAGCTTGCCAGGGATGTGAATGGCACGAAGAGACCTCAGATGCTCCTCCATAGGAGGAGATGGCGGGTGAGTTGCCATATGCAACAGGAGCGCAGTCCACCTTGCCGGTTGATGTATGCAACGGTCGCAGTGTTGTCTGTACAGACCAGTACATGCTTGTCTCGAAGCGGCACTTTGAAGCGGCTGAGAGCAAGACGTACTGCTAGCAACTCGAGGCAATTGATATGCCAATGCAGCTGAGGCCCCATCCACAGACCCGAAGCTGCATGCCCGTTGTACGTGGCCCCCGAGCCGGTGGCAGAGGCATCCGTGAAGACCACATCATGCCTAGACACTTGTTCTAGGGGAACACCTGCCCATAGAAACGAAGGGTCCGACCACGGGCTGAAGGTTTGGCGATAGTGCGGGGTAATGGAAACCCGATACATGCCGCTCTGCCACGCCCATCTCGGGACCCGGCCATGAAGCCAGTGTTGAAGCGGCATCATATGAAGCAAACGAGCGGCGTTACTGGGGCTGCGGATGCCATACGCCCCAGGAGGCTCTGAAAAAGTTTCAGTGGAGCCGCTGTCCTGCGTCTGAATGAATTCAAGCAGTTAAACACCGACTGGACGCGCTCCTCGTGAGGTGCGCTGTCTGGTTGACCGAGTCCAGCACCATACCGAGATAAGAGATCCTCTGCAGGGAGAGTTTGCTCTTGTCCCAGTTGACCCAAGGTCCCAACAGGCTGAGGTGCCCGAAGGGAAGGACTTTGTACTGATACGCCCGATCCTCAAAAGCAAAGCACAGGAAGGACCTGTGTTGAGGAAGAATCGAGACCAGCGGGATGGTCTGGGGCGAGCTAGCCAGGCTCCGAGAGACTGTACCAGTGGGACCAGCGGAACCACAGACGTACCACGGAGGGGCAGCGAGGTGGAGGACAGGGAGCCAACCCAAGAGGCACTGAGGCGACTCGGAGTGGGGTCTGGGTGTGCGGTGCAACACTCACCTGGCTCCACGGGTGGACAGAGGATGCGTGGGAAGGCTTGACTACGTTATCGAACCGCATGCTGCTGTCCGCTGGCTATTGCAGAAGGGTAGAGAGTGGTGAGGTTTCGTAACGGGGCACACTGTCAACCTCACCCTCTTGCCAAGAGGGGAACGAGAGCTGCGAGGCATAGCGTCGCAAGCTGCCATTCTGGTCCTCTTGGGGAGAGGGGAACGAGAGCGGCGAGGCATGACGGCGCATGCTGTCGTCCCCACCCTCGTAGCACCCAGAGATTTCAAAAACTGCTCTTTATTGAAGGTGTGGGTACTGCTGGCTGAGCCGCCAGAGGTGTAAACATTTTTTTTAATTCTGCACCCGGCCCTCCTCCGGGGAAAGAACACCTTCATCCCGGTCCGGGTCGCCCATCTCAGAGGTGATTTTTCACTGACCGCTCGGGGGGTGAGACGAACGGTGTTGTTTCCCTGCGAGGCTCAGCGTCACAGTAGAGCTGGTTGTGGCGGAGTACCCCTTTTTTTTTTTCAGGGGAACGACACCCTTGGCAACGAGCAGACTGAGGGGCAGCCCACGAGTGCTCTTGAAGCACAAAGGGGCAAGCTCTTGATTGCCGCAGCCTGCTTCTGAACTGCGGAGAACTGCTGGGCCCAGTCCTCGACAGTGTCGCCGTAAAGGCCACGTTGTGAGATGAGAGCATCGAGAAGGCACACTTGGCGATATCTTGCACCTCTGCAAGGTTTAGCCAGGGGGCGCTTCTAGACCACCAGGGTGGACATCATCTAGCTGAGGGCCAACGCTTTGACTTAATCTCAGTCAATATGAGCAGCTCAACCCCGGCTCAGAACTACCCTCCTGCATTATGAGTGTTTCGGCCTTCCATAGTTTCAGGGTGGCCATCACATGTAGGGTACTAGAGGCGGCCTGCGAGTAGCACTGCCACCCCACCACCGAGGATTTACGAGAAAGGCAAGACGAACAATGCACCGACGTGGCCATGTTCTCCTCAGGTCAGAACGTTCTAAGAACATTCCCTGTTAGCTGAGAATTTGTTAACATTACTTAATGACATCAGGAACAAAAATGAATAAATTTTTTTACAGCATTTATTAATATAGGTTAATGAAGACATAAAAACATACAACTGTTTATTGTTAATTCCTTACTAACTTTTTATTGTGTTTGTAGACCTTAACAATTGAAAGTCAAGGACCAGTCTTATCTTTCTTCCTGATCCCCTTAGTGTTTATTACAGGAGAGCAAGGTCAGTTCCAGCATTGGCTGCAGTGTTGGGGAGTAACTAACTAACTAAAAGTGGAAATGCTCCCAGCAAAAAAAAAAAAAAAAAAGAATGTTTTGCTAACTGTCCCATTATGATATGAAAAATGCTATTTCTGAGAATGTTCAAAACAAATGTGAAGTGAACCAATGTATCATTATGCAAACATATGGGGATGTTACTTTTATAATGTTCTCTGAACATTCTGAAATTAGTAAAATTAGAATGAACGATGTAAAATTAAAGACCAGATAACTTTGAAAGAACATTCTATTAATGTTACTGGAAGAATGTTTCTTCATTACTGTGAGGGAACCTTGCTAGAACACTAGCCAGAACCTTTCTGAATGTAAGTTAATGTAAAATGTAAGCTACTACTAGCCACATCATTAGTGTGACAGTAGCTAAGCTGTTGACTCACTAAATGACTGTCACATTTTTTCTTCATGTCACATTGTGTTGCACACAGTTTTACAGCTGAGTAAGATGATGCAATAATCAAATTAAATCTTTAATGTGCTCTCCTTCATGTAGTTTGGAAAAGTCTGATTAATTTTAGTCAATCTTTTCATTTGGACAGTTTGTGTAAATTAGCCAATGCAAAAATGCAATGCAATTCATTTTGTCATGCTTGGTTTTGGGTTTTGTATTCTCTTTCATGTTTTCATGTCTTTTATTTTGCGTAATATATTAATGTGTCTATATAATATATTAATTTTCATTTGTTCTTTGTTCCTTTCTGATTGGTTCATTGTTTCATTAGGTTCAGGCGTTTATTGTTGCTCATTAGTCTTTGTGTAGTCCTCATGTTTCATTGTTTCTTTGTCTAGCATTGTTCCCTTTTACTGAGTTTAAGTTCATGTTTTGTTCAAGTTTATCGTCAAGCCACGTCTTTGTTTATTTTTGTATTTGTTCAGGTTTTTATAAATAAACTGAACACTAAACATTTGAGGCACTGCATAGAAATGTTGGTTTTATGTGATGCTCTGATTGTGAATATAAATGTTATTGTCTAATACCTAATTAATTAAGGTATTTTTAATTAATTAAAATGTATATATTTAAATTATAATGGATATTTCATACTCAACTCAACTCAGTAAGATTTTCTTTTAAATAGATAAATACTTGGATTCAGCAAGGATGTCTCTATGTGATTTCTAACGGATCATCAGCTAACAATGTTTGGTTCCCAGATATCCCAGAACCACTGAATTAGTGAGACATGCTTCAGAGGCCCGCAGCAAAGAAAGTTACAGTATTTATGATCTGTATGCTTTTAATACTACGTTTGGCTTCATATTTTTAGTAATAAAATTGGATTCATCTGAAAGATATAATGTGTTTTGACTGATCTAATCCAGATTTTAAAGTCCCCCCCCCCCCCCCCCCCCCCCCCCCCCCTTAAAGTCCCCAACTCATCTTTGATCACCAAAATTACATATTTAAAGTTTTTTCCTTGAAAATAAATTGCTTCATGCCTTGAATAGCTTGAATGTAACTCTACACTCTACACCCTTGCCTCATTTAGTATACATGGTTCTATGAATATGCAAATGAGCCCCTCCTCCACTCACTCACACCAGCTCAGAGATCCACTCGTTGACGATCACACGTTGACCTGATTGGTTACAAGCTAGTTTGTGACGTCAGAAACACCAGCGATTTCAAACCGTGTTTTTGAGACTGTCTTTGATTCACTGCAGTTTTAAGGAGAAAATACCCAGCAATGGTGTTGACTTAAGAGTTTGTCTTAAAGCATATTAAAAACACCACAAAGACATATAAACAACATTAAAAACTTGATTTTCACCACAGTGGGACTTTAATAAACTGCGGTATGCACTTTATGAAAAATGACACCTCTCAGTATAACATGGTTACCAATTAAACTAGAATAACCTGCAGGGGAACGTTCAGTGTAGGTTCTCGTTATGGTTTAAAAAAATAACCTACAGAGAACGTTCCTATTCTTTCTAAAACATATTAAAACAAAACATAAAAATTATTACAACATCTGACTGCTATAGTGTATGTCTATCCCAGCTCTCCAAATACCTGTTGTACCTATAGGTTAATACAGTCATGATCTCCAGGAGGCTTTTTTGCACATTGATTAATTGAATTAGCTGAACTATGGGTGTTTTATCATGATGTAAACACAACTATAGCAGAGTTAGTATTGTTTACATGGAGAGGATGCTTTTATAAGACCCATGATATGATCTTCTGAACACCCTTATACAGGGGATCTGTTTTGATGTATGAAATACTACCTTGATTTTGCACAGATAAAGGGAGTCAGTTCTGTTTCTGTACTGGTGCTCGTACATGACTCTTGTTTGCACATGTCCGCAAGTGCATTTTACGATCCATAAGCTCTGCAAGTGTCAAAGTCAACAAGCACTGTTGTATTGTGTGAGGATGATTTATAGCTGCTGTTTGATATCAGAAACTAGAAAAATCAGTTCAGAGCTGCCGGTTGACATTCTTAACCTGCTCCAGCCCTTGTTTGTTCTGAAAGGGTGTTTCCTTGTAAAACACAAGGTGAAGAACTGCTTTATTCCTCACAGCATCAATGCAACAAATGTCAAATAAAATCGTCTCTGGAAATCAGTGACAACTATATCCAAGCAGTTACTATCTATAATGATCAATGACAGATGTATTCTGATTTGATATATGTATGATCATGAAAGATAGATATGGCTCTCTCTTTCATACGCATTCCAGTGGTTCTTGATGAGATTTGTTTTGATATGATTCCAAATGAACCCTGCTTTGATTCTACATGAACCTGACATTGCCAGTTCTCCCCTCGAAAGATGAAACAGCCAGTATAACACAAAGCTGATGAAGATAGTTAATACACAGATTTATAGGCAACAGCTGCATTATACAGTTTTTCGCACTCTTAAAACCTTCAAACCTTCACCCATTTTCTCACGACACTAAACTCAAAAACAAATCTTTAATGCAATTCATAAAACTCCTGACTCTTCTGGCAAAATTAAACAATCGCATCAACCATTTTACCTGTACTCAACACATACTGTAATACATGCATAATATATAAACACACTATACAGAGCATTGATTAGACACTATTTAAGAAAATGGAGAACAGAGCATATTGTATACAGTAAACAAATTTTCCAATTACATAAAGTATTGTTATCACAACTTAGTAAGATGAATACGTAGTGCAAGTATAGTAGCCTATTAAATTTCTGTACATGCACTCGCATACTGTAAAAATGCAGTAGTCAAACTGCAAAAGCCCAATCAGTTGACTTAACTTAAAAAATTTGAGGAAACCCGTTGTCTTAAAATGATTAAGTAAATAAACTTCCTGCTTAATTGAAAAAATTAAGTAATAATTAAGTAAAAAGGTCACATAACTTAAGTTTTTCGTTTATTTACTTAATCATTTTAAGGTGACGGGTTTCCTCAAATTTTTTAAGTAAGTGATCAGAACACTTTTTACAGTGCAGTACACTCAAATAAATAAATAAATAAATAAATAAATTCCTCCTTGTCCACCACCTCTGACACATAGGCTACTCTTCCTCCTCTGCCTCTCAGATTGTTTCCATCCATTGTTCATATCAACATTCAGTGCAGCTGTGTCACCTGAGCTCTCTGAACCGGCTTATATTTCATGCAGTTGATTTGATCACATCATTAGAAACAAGTGTGAACAATTTTGGGTCATTGTGTGTAAACGATGACAACTATGTTACGTTTAATTTTTGCCACTCGTGTTTACTGTTTTCCAACACAACTGCATCGCAGTGCATAACAGCCAATATAGCCAGGTTATTTTAAACCCCTATTTACTGTAATAGTCATGTCCTATATTTTTCTCAGTGAATATTCTGTTTCACCTGGATATACACACATTGCAAAATATGTTTCACCAATGTGACAATTCTAGATTTGACAAGTAGTCTCTTGGACAACCAAAATTTTCCCTAAAAATGAATCAAAAGGATCTGTTCTCCCCCTGGTGTATAGCATCTGTGAGTGTTAAGCGAGCTGCTGATGTCTTTGAACAGGCAGCACACACACAGATACTGTGGTATTGTGGTTATATGGTTGTTATCTGAGGACAGAAATAAACCACCTTTACAGGATACTAAGAGAAGATTTATTGGGGAACATGTCAAATCTTAAGCAATGCGTGTGTTTGCTTACTCTTTAGACACAGATAGTGTGAGCAGATATGTTTTGTGTGTGTTTACATTAAACATGACGTACAATATAAAATGTTTTACGTGTGTAAATATATAAACTCTGGAATCTCTGTGGTGTCTCCAATATTTAGTGTGTTTACATGTAAACAAAACTCTCAAAACTATTCTGTACTGCAAAGCTGCATTTTTAGCATCATTACTCCAGTCTTCAGTCATGATATATACATATTTTTTTTTTTGTATAATATTATATTTTAATATATTACACTTTGATTGGTCAGCCATTCATACTTTTCAAATAACAAATTTTTAGGATTTTGAAAAAACTGCACTAACTGTATCATCAGGTTTTACACAAGCTTGTGGAGTTCATGATATATATCTATATATATATAAAATATATATATTTTAAGACAAACTAAGCAGCTTTGCAGTTTCTGCAGTCTGTTTCATACTGTATATATTCTTAATGTATACACACACCTTTGCTTGGTCTATAATGAATACCTCAGATTGAGCTTTTCACTCTGATTGTTTATCTATTACTAAATGACTGAATAAGCAAGCTTTGTCTATTACTTTTAACCTAACCATGACATTTGTACAGTTGCATAGCATTATATAGGTGATGTGACTGTTGCAACTGCGCTCATGGAGATGAATTGCCCAATGACAAGCAACCAGTGTTAGTAGTGAATTATGCTGACAAGAAGTATTTTACATTACAGTAAAGTTATTATTCTCAGATTATTAGCAGCTGGAATCTCACATCTGTCATCCAAAAACATGTCATGAAGCTTAATGCTCCATGTAAACGAGTTCCTTGCAATGTACAGGGAATCAATAAATCTTGTATAAAGGCTTTCCTCATGACTGTTTCATACCCTCAGTATAGTAGGCCTAGTTAAAATGCTCCATGGTTGAAGCACTCACAGCATTTCTTCTTTCTACCCCACTTCCCCTGTTCCCAGTGGATGTTTTGGAGCTCTTCCTGTGGTGTGTCACTGTCTGCATAAGTCCTGCTGTGCTTCATTAATAGCTGACACAGAGGAGCCAGATGACTGACAGTAACCAAGCTGGATATTCCGCTGTCCACGTCAAAATCTCAGCATGGATCCTGACTGTTTTTTTTTTAGTATAAGAAAGCTATGAACGTCAAAGAGACAGTACTTGGCTGCAAGTATCTGATATTTTATGCATCTTTTTGATTATGTTCACATAAGTTCACACAAGATTAAACATTCTGTCAGTACAGAATTGTTGTTCTGAACCCAAATGCATTGTTCATGCACTTTCTCATACGTTGAAAGTTTGTGACCCATGAAGTAATTGCACCAAAAGAAAAACACCATATATGTACCATAAAAGTGACTAATGCACTATAGCTATTCCAAGTCTTCTAAAGCTAGTTCATGTAAGAAACAGAGACCAAACGTAGGTCACAATTCACTGCCACTTGGCACTATTACAGCTCCAACACATTCATGTTTTTAAAACATAAACACTGAATTATTATATGACTGATGCCCATCCAGTTCCCCAAACTTGACCTTTCTAAAGGGAATAGCTTCATAACATCAGACCACAGATGGAGAACAACTGAGAACTTGGGCAATCATGTGGAATTGTGTTTTTTTTTTTTTTTTTTTTTTTTTTTTTTTACTGAAAATTGTGCCAAAAACTCTGGAGTCTCTGTGGTGACTCCAATATTTAGTGTGTTTACATGTAAACAAAACTCTCAAAACTATTCTGTAATGCAAAGCTGAATTTTCAACATCATTACTCCAGTCTGCAGTCACGATTCTTCAGAAATCACTCAAAATAATGAATAATGTAACAAAATAATGTGCTTATTTGATGCTCAAGAAACAGTTCTGATTATTATCAATGTTGAAAACAATTGTGCTGCTTCATATTTTTGTAAAACTATGATACACTACCAGTCAAAATTTTGGGTAAGATATAATTTATGATGTTACAAAAGATTTCTATTTCAAATAAATACTGTTCTATTGAACTTTCTGTTCATGAAAGAATCCGGAAAAAAAAAGTGCAGTTTCCACACACAAAAAACAAACAAAAAAAAACTTAAGCAGCAAAAACTGTTCCCAACATTGATAATAATAACCATTATTAATAACTGACCCTCAATAAATAATTGAGGAGCAATTCGGCATTTCAGAATGATTTCTAAAGGATCATGTGACATTGAAGACTGGAGAATTCAGCTTTATTCAGCAATATATACACTCACCTAAAGGATTATTAGGAACACCATACTAATACTGTGTTTGTTTCCCTTTCGCCTTCAGAACTGCCTTAATTCTACGTGGCATTGATTCAACAAGGTGCTGAAAGCATTCTTTAGAAATGTTGGCCCATATTGATAGGATAGCATCTTGCAGTTGATGGAGATTTGTGGGATGCACATCCAGGGCACGAAGCTCCCGTTCCACCACATCCCAAAGATGCTCTATTGGGTTGAGATCTGGTGACTGTGGGGGCCATTTTAGTACAGTGAACTCATTGTCATGTTCAAGAAACCAATTTGAAATGATTCGAGCTTTGTGACATGGTGCATTATCCTGCTGGAAGTAGCCATCAGAGGATGGGTACATGATGGTCATAAAGGGATGGACATGGTCAGAAACAATGCTCAGGTAGGCCGTGGCATTTAAACGATGCCCAATTGGCACTAAGGGGCCTAAAGTGTGCCAAGAAAACATCCCCCACACCATTACACCACCACCACCAGCCTGCACAGTGGTAACAAGGCATGATGGATCCATGTTCTCATTCTGTTTACGCCAAATTCTGACTCTACCATCTGAATGTCTCAACAGAAATCGAGACTCATCAGACCAGGCAACATTTTTCCAGTCTTCAACTGTCCAATTTTGGTGAGCTCGTGCAAATTGTAGCCTCTTTTTCCTATTTGTAGTGGAGATGAGTGGTACCCGGTGGGGTCTTCTGCTGTTGTAGCCCATCCGCCTCAAGGTTGTGTGTGTTGTGGCTTCACAAATGCTTTGCTGCATACCTCGGTTGTAACGAGTGGTTATTTCAGTCAAAGTTGCTCTTCTATCAGCTTGAATCAGTCGGCCCATTCTCCTCTGACCTCTAGCATCAACAAGGCATTTTCGCCCACAGGACTGCCGCATACTGGATGTTTTTCCCTTTTCACACCGTTCTTTGTAAACCCTAGAAATGGTTGTGCGTGAAAATCCCTGTAACTGAGCAGATTGTGAAATACTCAGACCGGCCCGTCTGGCACCAACAACCATGCCACGCTCAAAATTGCTTAAATCACCTTTCTTTCCCATTCTGACATTCAGTTTGGAGTTCAGGAGATTGTCTTGACCAGGACCACACCCCTAAATGCATTGAAGCAACTGCCATGTGATTGGTTGATTATAATTCGTTACATTTATATAGCGCTTTTTCTGAGACCTCAAAGCGCTTTACATATGGAGATAATTGCATAATTAGATAATTGCATTAATGAGAAATTGAACAGGTGTTCCTAATAATCCTTTAGGTAAGTGTATATATAAATATACAACAGTTATTTTAAAATGTATTCATATTTCAAAATATTTCGGTTTTTATTGTATTTCAATCAAATAAATGTAGCCTTGGTGAGCATAAGTGACATTTTAAGAAGCTCAAAAACATTTAAAAAATCATAATTATTCCAAACTTTATACTGTATATGCTGAATAAGCAATCAGAGTGGCAATAAAGGTATTTACATGGATATCAAAACAACAACCATATGGAGAACAAAAATAATAGTCACACATTAGATTAGGGTCAAATTCTCACTATTAACTAACTCCTAATTACTGCTTATTAATAGTTCTGTATAATATAGTCATGCTGTATATAGTCATGCAGAATAAGGCATTAATGTGTGCTTTATAAGTACTAATAAACAGCCAATATCCGAATGATAATCATGCTAATAACCAAGTTAATAGTGAGAATTGGACCCTAAACTAAAGTGTTACCAAAATAATAAACAAAGTTATGCAGATCTGCTTAAATCATTTATGACCTTTACCAAATAAATGAACACGGTTTAAAGCATTTACATGACCTTACACATTATTGAATTATTGAGCATAGTCCGTGTAAGAATTCTCAGATCAATCTGCAGTTTGGGAGACAAAACAAATGCATGCAGTTAAGGGCAAAGGTCAATCCCACAAGATCAGACCCCAGTCTCAGAGATATTTACCACAGGGACTCAAGAAGTCTGACAGTGCAAACAAATGCCACATATCCTTACTGGACTATTCTTTCAGAGAATATGGGGCTGAACATGTCATGCATGTCACATCCTCTGTATGACCTCACAGCAGTGGCGTCTCTGCTTCCAGGATCCACAGACTGCTGTGAAAGACTCCAGCAATGTGGTCCAGGAGGGAGGGACTGTGGTACAAGCGCCACACACTTCAGCTCAGATGTTTTCTCATGGCCCTAAAACGCCTCTCAAAAGGAAAGCCTTTATGCTGGAGAGCCGGAGCCCGCTCTGCCATCTGTAAATACTATTTTGCATGCCTTTGTCAACAAAGAAGCCAGCCCATCTGTGGGAAGCAGTATGACATGATTTACCTCTTTTGTTACTCTGAAGACGTGGTGGGTTAAGTCAGGCGTGGGAATTCCTCATTGAGCGGGCTTTCCTTCTGATTTGAAATGGTCGGAATGATATGGGAAGCTCACATTGATTTGCAATTATATCTTTGGCGGATGCATTCTTGAAAGAAAAGTCACATAAAACGTGCAACCTTGAGCCATTTATTGTATTGGTTTCCTGACATACAGACATTACCTGAGCAGAAACCAACGGTATGTTTACTTTTGAGCTTTGAGGTGTAAGGTGGGGTTTTCTAATCTTTGACATGCATGGCTTTCAACAGGTCAAAAGCGTGAGCTTTGGAAGAAGCATTTAACTGAACAAAGCTCCATATATTTAGAAAAGCTAGCTAACCAAACATCAAACAAATGAGTGGCACAAATTGATCCCTTTTTTCCCCCAAAAAAACTTTTTTGAATGCCTCTGGTCCCATAAACCGGTCTTTAATGAAGCATCTAACCACCAGGTGTGTTTTTTAGCAGATGATTTAGTCATCATTAGTGCCCCGTGGGACGGTCAAATGTCAAAGGTTGGAGATGGTCTCGGGGTCAAGCATGCCTTCAGGAAGGTAAAACTAAGTTCACTCTTTAGCTTTAACTCTAAACAAGAAACACAAAGAACCATTTATACTCCACTTCATCATAGCGACCTAAGAACAAAACCTGAAAACCATGCTGAAAATGTAAAGTATTTTTGAACTAATTACAAGTAAGATACTTTGTTATATGACGTAGCCAGTGTGAAATTCCCTTTGTCTTTAGGAAATGTGCATGATGTCAGTGTAGTGACTGTACATTTGTGTGTTGGACACTGAAAGGAGAGTTTGTATAGGCATTTGTTCAAATACAGAAACAAATTGATTCTATTTCTGCTACTATTCAAATAACTTTTATGCTTAGATTTTTTTTATTGTTTTACACTTTTATTTATCAGAATAAGAAAATGTAATGAATAAACATTTGTAACATTTTAAAATCTATGATAATTCAAACTAAGTGTGAAATTACGGAAGCCCTAAAGGTACATGGTGGTAATTAAAGCCCTAAAAGGACATGGTGGTAAAAAACAAACAAATATGAGATAAAAAAAAGAAAAAAAAAAAGAAGTCAATTCTTCTGTGTTCTCTTGCAAATGTTTTGAGTTCCCCTGAGAAACTTTGCTCGAAGTCTCTTGGCAGAACACAAACGTTTTTGCAAGGGAACGCAAAAGCATTGACTTATTATTTATGGTTTTCACTAACTGTCCAACTTTGCACCAATGTTAATGCTAGTAATCATAAGGACTAGAAACAAAATTATAATTGTTTCTCTGATTCCCTGGCTCAAAATGATTCGAATGCACCATGACGTCGTTTTCCGCCATGAAATATTTTCCGCCATTTAGATTTTTTTGGAAAACAAACTTTTTTTCGAACTCCTCCTAGACAGTTTCTCTGATTTTCAAGTAAATCATCTCATGTCATCGTCAGACCACACAAAGTTATGGTTTTCAAGTTCAAAATTCAAAAATTTGACAAACAGCGCGGCAAAGTGGACGTGAGGCTATATCTCCGCAACACTTATTCAGCGTATTCAGACCAAACTTGGTGTGTGTTATGACAACCATAACCTGAGGGTACCTGCACAGCAGTGTTTATAATGTCTAAACAGTTTGACCAAAAATCACAACGAGACCTCTTTAGATTCGGGGTGGCATGGCGATTCGAACAATATCTAATTTTAGGCATCTGCCATTTAGATTTTTTTTGTAAAATGCTATATTTAAGAATGCATTCACGTATCATTTCAAAAGTTGGCATGTGTCTTAGGCATGATGCCTTGAAGGTAGGGTAGAGTGGGGGAAAACGCCCCCCTTAAGGAAAATGTGACATTACAGTGAAACAAAACATAAATGTGACTAGAATTGCCATCCCGGTTTTGAGTGACTATGGCAGGAGTTATTCACCAAATATTAAAATTGCTCAGCCTTCATAATTAATTAGCATTTTGACTGAAAATATTTTTGTACAAAGGGGGCGTTTTGCCCCAGCGGTGGGGTAAAACGCCCCCCAAGGTGGGGTAAAATGCCCCCTTTCTTACAAACCAGTTTGCTTCATAGATCAACAGCAAAATTAACAGAAAATAGTTTTTAATCTCTAAAAGTAAAAGGCAAGTAATGTATAAACATATATATATATTAATATTTATTTCAGCAATGTCCAAAATAGCCAAATTTAACTACCTTCCAACAGTGAGCTAACTGTGCTAGCAAGCTAGCTAGTTAATGCTCACTTGAGGTAATTTTTTTTATGTTTTGTTCAAATATTTTGATTTTACCACCTAGTTATACTGCATTAAGTGTAAAACAAAGGATTTGATAGACAGAAATATTTTATTATAGTAATTATGATAGAGAGAAACTATGCTCCCAGGGGGGGCGTTTTACCCCTCAGCGTAGGGGGCGTTTTACCCCACAAGCTATGACTTTTTAAAAAATGTTTTAATTTTTTTAATATAATTATATTCCTTATAAATAACATATGATCTCAAACTACAGACTTCACTATTCATCTATCATACATCACTGCGATATCCTGCAGAACAATATTCTCTTAAACACTTATTTACTAATATCTGAAAATTATAGCATTTACCATGTAATCCTCTTCTCTTCAAATATGTCGCTGGTGTCAGCTTCTCCATGGAGATTTGTATATCCCCGTTATCAACGTAGTGCATAGCAACAGTAAAAATGTATATTGACTACTTTTAGTGGTTATTTTGGGAAAAACAGGTGGGGGGCGTTTTACCCCAGGGGGGCATTTTCCCCCACTCTACCCTACTCAAAAAGTTTTGGATCAGCGCCACCTTGTGGTCAAAATTTTAATAACATAAAAAAAAAATGCTAATAGCTTTTGGTTTATTTTGTCTATTTTATTGAAACTGGTCTTGATAGATTCCGTGAGTCAATACCGATACCAGTTGTGCAATAGTTAGTGAAACTTGCTATCCGCCATTTTGAATTTCCTTGAAAACCTACTTTTTCCTTCTCCTTCTTACACCGTTTGTCCGATTTTTCACCAAATTCGAGTCAGATCATTTTCAGACCATGTCAAACTGTGTGTGTTATTGTCACCCCACACTGACTACACCACATCAATTTGGTCACAGCACCACCTATCAGTCAAAAGTGATAAGAAATTAAATTAAATAGTGATTCCATTTTCATCCGTTTTGACTAAAATCATCTAAAATGTCTTTAATTGCTCATTGTTGCTTGCAGTTGGTGTGATGCTTCCAGCCATTCTTGCATAACTCATCAGGGCTTTTTTGAGCTTGCCCCCTTAATTGCTGCTTGCAGCTATATTCTATAAGTGTACTTGATTTTAAGGAGATAACAGTGCCAGCGAAGAGCATGCCTGTTCAAAACAAAGAAACATCATGTGAGCAAAATATTTTTTATTGTGTGTCGTCTCCAATCAAGAATTACGTGAAAATAGTATTTACAGTAATTGTGTGTATTTAAATGCTATACATAAAATGATCTTCAGAAAGAAAAAAAAAGAGTCAAACCTTTTATTTTATTTTAAATGTCTAAAATGTCTTTCCACCACAGAATGCATTTATTTTAAATGTGTTGGAAATGTTTATTGATTCTTCTCTTTTGCACATATGTCCAATGTTAGCCGACAAATATTTAATTTCTAAACATATGTGTGTATGTGTGAAAGGGGCGATTGGCACATTGTGAACACTTCTTTTCTTTTCTTTTTTGTCCTGAAAGGAATTGTCCTGCATACTACATTTAAAAATCCTTGTCAAAACCTCTCTGTCCATGTCTATCTGCCCGTGGATCATTGTTTTGGCTTGTTTTTAATCAGTGTGTTCTGCATCAGTTACAGGTATGTTTCCTCAAGAGTTATGCTTGGATAAACTGATAATGGCATAGTGAGAAAACCCCTTCCCTGTGGTTGTTTTGCCCTGAATAAAATATAAATAATACATCTTGTATTTTGGCTTGTCGTTTTTTAAAATTTGTGGCCATGGTTGGATGTTCTTTGTTTTTTATGTCATATTTCTCTTGTTGGGATGTGCAGGCTACGCAATATGTAATTAATTATATATGTGGGTGAGATTCAGACAGGCAAAGGATGAAATATGGGATTAAATATGCATCAGACGAAAATGTGGACGTCATAAGCAGTCCCAAAATGTCATTAAATCCCAAGTGGTCCATATCTAATGTTGTGACACTCTGAACATCACAATCCAAAACTGTTGTTAGTATCCTTCAAAGCCTGCAGGTACTTCAATTAATGTCATAATTCATTATTTAGAGATTTTACAAAGTGCAGCTCTGAATTTATTAGCATTCTTCATAATATATCACATGTGTGGGAACTTGCCATCGGCTGTCTTCTGCCTTAAAAGCACTTTCAGTGTTTATACCACACTACTCCTTGTTTGCGATGACATATGATGCCTGTAGGAGAAAGGTTAAATGGGGAAATCATTCACAACTGAAAAAGGCTGAAAAAAGAAACAAGGATACATTTCCAGTGGTTTATTAACAATTGCATAATTCCAGTACCTCAAGGGTAATTTTTGGTAATTTAACAAATCCACATGGAAAAGTTCTGATGAATATTTTCCTGCTTTGTGTGCAGTCACATTATTTAGTACAAGAATTTGTCCTACAAAAATGGTGACATTTAATACAAATCTATTGTGATAGGAAACAAAATTACCGCCATGAGCTGATAAAGCGCGGGACTGCAGCAATTGTTTGGATGTGGGATACTATGGGACGGGCCCCAGGGACTATCCATTTACTTTTATGGAGGCACAGATAATTCAAGAAGTTCCAGCAACACCCAGACATTCTTATGTTGTTCTTTTACAACTGACACCAAAATCATGCGTGGACTCCTCTGAGTGCATGATAAGAAACAGGCTATAGGCAGAGATAATTGCTCTTATAGGTTCATCTGTAAAAGCTCATCTTCTTTCAGACAGTGGGTGTGGTGGTGAATCTAATCTGTCCTTGTAAGCATGTCTAGCGTTATCTCGTCTTCAAATTGTCTCATTATCTTGTATCTGACATTATCTCATCAAAGATGAGATAAATATAATAATGTTTACATCAATAAACATTTTACCCCCAAAAATAGAACACTTCTTTGTGAAATCTGGAGATGACCTTGTGTTGATTTGTAAATGCCACTGCTTTGTGTTGTGGTTGCATAAAAAACATCTGTGGAGAGATTTTAAGCAGAAAATTTTAATTCTGCCATCACTTACTGACCCTTAAGTTATTCCAAACCTTTGTGAATTTCTTTCCTCTGCTGAACACAAAATATGATATTTTGAAGAATGTCAGTAACCAAACAGTGACTTCCATACTAAGGAAAAAATATATGCAGTATTATGGAAGTCAATGGGACTCATCAACCGTTTAGTTACTGACATTCTTCAAAATATCATCTTGTGTTTAGCAGAGGAAATAATTTACTTTTTTTTTTAGGTGAACTATCCCTTTAAGGATCACTTCAAGTATCAGAAATCACCACATTCACTATATGGTTATATCTATAGAAGTATAATATTATATAGACACTTTAAAATCCAACAGTTGTTCTAACTAACACTCTTTAGTTAACTTTATTTAATGTCTTAACTTAATTGTAAAAATATAATAATCTGTACTATTCACATACCATGCCTTGTTTGCTCAGAAAAACCAAGTTAAGATTAATTGATTGGTTTGAGGACCATTCACTGTAAAAAAATTCTAACCCTCCCAAATCAAAAATTTCAAGTGACCGATAACATATCAATTTTTCAATTGGCCCAAGTGAAATTCTGTAAATTATAAAATTAAATTTACAGAATTTCACTTGGGCCAATTGAAAAATTTAGATGTTATCGGTCACTTGAAATTTTTGATTTGGGAGGGTTAGAAATTTTTTACAGTGTTTTGTCAAGCAAAGGTTTTTGAGGCGGGACAATTCTTAATAGACTTTTCACTCATTTCCTTCACTTCTGCAGTTATCTTTCTCTAGTCGAATGAACTTATTTCCCAAAGTCATCTTGGATGTTGAATAGTCAACAAGTGAAAAATGTGGGAGAACTTCACATAAGCTGACTTCATAAACTGATGTTGATTTTCTTCAAATGTTTATGTTTTAACTCACCATTATGGTGATCAGTCTTCCCTTTGGTTGGGCGCTTGGAACTTCATTTATATTATTGTGATTCTCTTTTTTAGTGATGCAGCGATGTAAGAAATCACAGTTATTTGGTTTCAAAGGAAGGGAAGTAATAATTGCTTTTAAAAGGTGACCTAACTTCTAACTAAATCATTAACTAGTCTACTTTTCATGTCAAATAATGATCTTTTAAAATGTTATTGCTTAAACTTATGGGGCCCTATTTTAACGATCTGAAATGCAAGTATCAAGCGTGAAACGCGAGTAACTTTGTGGGCGGGTCTTGGCGCTGTTGCTATTATACCGGCGGGATAAATGACTCTTGCGCCTTACGCAAATCTAAAATGGGTTGGTCTGAAGTAGCTTCATTATTCATAGGTGTGGTTTGGGCGTAACGTGAAATAAACCAATCAGAGCGACATCTCACATTCCCTTTAAGAGCAGGCACGCTTGTTCCATGGCGGGTTGCTATTATAAAGGCGGATTTGCCAGGCGCGCACCAGGAGCGATTCACAGCCGAGGAGACCGTAAAACACAGAGAAGTGACATTGTATGGGGATGGGAGAAACCCACCCAAATTAGCTTCAGTTAAACAGGCGTATAAAAATTTGGGTAAATGTGTAAGCTAGATTTATGCCTATTTTTTCACATCTTCATGGACACAACAATGATTTCCCTCGTGTAATATTTTTCCTTGTAATAATGTATGGTTTTCTAAAAATGAGAACTGCTGCGTCTGTGTGAAGATGAGATAAGCAAAGTGCACATGCTACATTGATTATGGCCAAGCATGTGCCCTTAAATAGCATATGAATAACATGCGCAACGCCCCACTGACTTTAGACTAGGTTTTTCCTGGTCAGTGGCGGAATTGTTTTCTAAACCTCCAAAATAGCACCAGGGAACGTTTGCGCCGGAACACGCCTCCTCTTTGCGCTGAACCGCCCCCGGGAGCGCAAATGCATTTCTTAGTTTACCGACGTGCGTCTGTGGAGGGAAAAGTCCGCTGTGCGCGGGTGCAAAATAGGAATGATACATGCGTCGGTGTACAAAGTCAATTGCGCTGGGTGCAAGATAGGGCCCATGTTGTGTTATTGCTTAAACACCTTGTGACATTATAATTGGGTTGATATAATCTCTCTATATTTGTGCAATTGGCCATGCTTGAGTCACACACATACTTCAACATTCAGCATGTAAAACACTACAATGCAATTCAATTTTATTTGATGTTTTTGTTGTGCTACTATAGTGACACAAGATAGCAAATACAATTGGCAAAAAATAATAATAATATATAGTCAAACAAAGCAATAGCATAATTTATTCATGCCACAATGCACTCTTGGAGTCAGTAATTCTGAGTAGCTATACTAAGTCAAGAGTAAATCTAGAGTAAATTATCAAGTACTCTCTACAGTTCTTTTCTAGTTACTAGAACTCTTGTATAATTGAACTATACTAAGCATTTGTCAGTACAACATACTATTCCTATTTCACATGCATGCTTTTTTTTAAAGTAAGTCTAATTAATTAGATTTTACAGTGTAAAGACCCACAGAATATGTAAATTAAATTAATAATATTAACTATCTAATTAATTTCTTTGTATTTTTTTTATCATATTTGAATCTGTATTATTTTACAGCAACATGTGATATGCTTGTAAATGTGTTTGCCGGCTCTTGCGTCCTCCCTATACCTGCATTCCTTTGTTTCACAACTATATTATTGTGTAAGGTTAAGCTTAATATGTTTCCTTTTAGGGGACGGTCTCCAGCACTCCTTCAGACACACATCTGTGGACACAGACAAAACACCCACACCGAGCAACTTCCGAAACGTGTTCATACCTGGCATTCCTCTCTGTTCCCATGTCAGCACAGGATTTGCCGACATTTCCAGAATGAGAACCAGGTCACCGGGGGTCACCGAGAGGATTATTCCAATTCAACACAAGCTTGGCAAAATAAAGGTCGATCTCTATTCAGCGGCAGGCTTCAAACTTACATTTAGCTTTCAGACCAGAGGAAATCAACCAGCTGCCATCAGTTTGACAGATTTGACCAGTAAGCACTATGCCCATATGCAGGTTCTTTATTGGCACTGATGGTTACATGAAGAAATTTTCAATCGCACAAAAGGCTCTCAACAACAGAAAAAGTTATTTGGATAATGCTCTTTGCACTAAGAAGAAAATATTTCTTTAAAACTGTTAACTTTAGAACAGTTTCTTTGGAGAACCCAAAATATTCATTCCACGGCATCGCTAAAAAAAATAACATAATAATAAAATAAAATAAAAACGCTTTTTGGAACTTTTATGTTTTAGATTGTAGTGAGTGTATAAGTAAGGAAAAATTGATGACGGGCCGTTGAATTATTAGAAATGGCAGTTATGCATTATTTTTCAATAATTCAATGGCCCAGAGTCAATTATTCCGCTTTGCCACACCTCAAAACATTGTTCAGATGTTGTATTTTAAGACATTGTCTAATTTCTTTCGCATCTAATCACACGCCTTCTTTGCTCATTCCAAAATGTCGTTTTAGAGCTAGTCTAGGCTTGAGCAATTTGTAGCAGACTAATGTTTTAATGCAGTTATTAGAGAGAGAGAGATTAAACATACTAATTACCTGAGTCTGTGTCTCTCAACAGTGTTCGACTGCAGCGTCTCTATTAATAGCAAAACGTCTCAGGTCACGCATTCCGTAGCTTTTTTGGGTTAAAAATGATCCAAAATAATTTTTTGAGCAAGTACATAACCAGCCAGTGTTCAAAACTCTCTGCTTGCCGTAGCTCGATTCAAAACGGTAAGCTTGTAATAATGTTTTTAATTCCAGTGGTACTGGTGGATTTCCACGGGAAATTCGAGCATGTCTTTGCGTCATTACGTCACATCTGTACACATAAAGAGTCTCGGCTCGTAGGCTATGAGTGTGAGGATGTTGGAGGTGGAGATTTATAGCCTTTTCTCGCAGCACTTGATATAATTAAACTTATCAATTTGATGACGGATCCAGAAAGTAACGGATGCAACCGGGCCCATGCGAAAACAAGGACAAATATCGGAAGGGCATTAAATGTAGTCGATGGTGTAAACATTAACAATTTGAGAACAGAGTATAATTTGCACGGTTTGAAGTGATTATGATAAGTGATCGTTAGATTTAATCGGCGCGATTTACTGCAATGCTTTTTTCCCCTTAGTTGGTCAGAACAAAAGTGGATGTTACTTACTTGTTTAGATTACATTTTCCGGTGAAAATTCTTATGTTGGTCATACTTCCAAAAAGCAGAATCTGTGAATCCGAATGCCATTATCCACACCGGCGCGGCGACTGACAGCCACACATTCTCCTCAAAACATTGGATTCATCCGCGTTGTGCCGTGCCGAGGCACAACCCACGTAAAGTTATAACTGCAATTGCAGATTTCGAACAGAGATGGCGACAAAGAGTAAAAACTGCGGACTGCAGCTTTAAGTTGCTAAACTATTTAACAGCTAAAATCATCAGAGAAGCGCTGACGACACGTTTCTGGGTGAGTGTGTGTCCGCACTGTATGTGTGTGCGTTTGAGTGGGAGAGAGAGAAAGTATGTGCTTTCCGTACATAATAAACATAATTTTGTGGCAAAAAAACGTGGAAATAATTTGTCGTTTTTATCCTATTTACTATATTTATTTGCTTGGTCAGTGTCGCTGTGGGTTTTGGTTCTTTTGCTGTTGTAGGCTGTAAGGACCTTTGAAAAACTGAAATCATTTGGCGAAGTGATATGGACATGTAATGCGGTCAATACCTGCCTGGAACTACTTTAGCCGTGCATTTCCCTGAAAATAATTGCACACCTTAGAACGTTTGTCAACCAATCAGATTCAAGCATTCAACAGCCCCGTAGTATAGACCTTATGCGCCAGAGAAACAAGTGTGCAGCCATCTTTAAAATATTGTCTTTGAACTTCCGTTTTTTGCGGTGGATTCGCTTTTGAAGTGGATTTACTTACTGTAAAGTTAAAGCAACACTAAAGATTATTTTTTACCTTAAAAGAATGTTTCCAAAATCGTTTCAGTGGTTCATCAAGTCGTAACAGGGTGAAAGGCACTTCTGCATTCGCTTTGCGGCCCTATATCTGCTATAACCGCCCTATGCAAGTTAGCCAGATCGGGTAGCGTTTCTGTAGTTCGAATGAGACATAAGAAACTACAAATTTTACTTGCTTTACGTCAAGCGTTACAATAGTCATTATTTAGTTTTTCTTCCTTTCTGACGTCGCAATACATCATACTTTCATAAAATCATGCAACATACTCTACCTTGTCTGTGGACATCGTTCATTCCAAAGCCGGTGCTGGATAAACAGCGAGCGTGCGTGCAACGGTAGGCTGCGGTAGGCTAAATTATTTACGACAGCGGTAATGGACAATTCCGCTTCCAACCTGTAGGGCGACCGAAGAGGAAAAGTTCTTTAGTGCTGCTTTAACGAAAGTTATCATGAGGATTGTAATATTTAAAGCAGATGTCTTAACAAATTGTAAAACGAGCCGTTCATTCATACATACGCAAGATCGTTGTGAAAATACAGACCGGAAGACAAAAGACAATGAGCGCAGCGCTGAAAAGGGGCGGAGCTACATAAGGTTTATAACGTATTAATTTCAATCAAAAAACAGCCCTTTCTTCTCAGTATCCTATTTGACACAATGAGGAACACAGGGGCAGATCAAGCAGAGGTTTTGCCATGTGTCAAGTGGCATTTAAAAAGAAAGTACTGTTATAAACATATAATCCTGACTACCTGAAATCTGGATAATGTAAAAGGATTGCCCAGCACAAATGCCTGTCTTTCTTTGCCCTATACATCATGTGGATTCTACAGATTATTTCTTAAGTCTGTATGACCATAAATTACAGCGTATTTTAAGTCTATTTTCTGCTATGTGAAAAAAATCCAGCAAAACGTGCCGGCGCATTTGTCGACCCCAGAGGGTTAAGTATAACAGTTTAATACCAAAATATGCAGCTTTGTAAGGAGAAGTGTTATTTTTAATTATTATTAGGCCTGATATAATTTTTCTACCACATAGCTATCAAACCAAAGCACTCTAGCAACCACTATACTCCAGCAATATCACAATACAGCGTAGTATCATGCTAAAAACCAGCCAAAACCTAGAAGTGCCCTGGCAAAACTTTTCATGTGACTTCACTCATATTGTCTTCAGAAGGTTTTTACATCTGTGGGCCGTGATGACGAATTACCTAGTTAATGTGTAACATAAACCATAGCGACTTAATTCTGCTCCTGAAACCAGTCATTTCTCACAATGAGCATTGTTTGTTTTGACTGGGGCCCGTCCCTGTTGTGACTTGCATGCTGGCTCTTGACTCTACTGTTGGCTTTCTTGGGATGGAGGCAAACTGAGGATGACATGATGAAATGTGGGGACTGGATTAATACAAGGTAAACTCACAATTAGGCCCTGACTCACACGAGGGGAGTTCTTCTCAAGACGTTATGTTCAGGCAGAATTTTTCTCTTTGACAACCTGCAAAGTTCATGGATTATGCATTTTAAGAATGAGTTCTCTCATTAGCCTCAGGTAAAAGAGCTTGTTAAGCCAATAAATACTGAATACATAATCCCTGAGATAGGAAAATGTTAGTAACAATTGCACAGGAACTTTTGACAGCATTGCAGTCATTAATACGGCTTGTTCAGGCAAGGATTATTATTTGAACATATCCTTAACCCTAAGTATTAAACTTTGTTAACATCTATGGGAATAGACGAGAGGTGTGATAAATTAGGCCTAATTTTTTTAACGATTGAGCTAAAAAATGAGGATTGACACTTTAATGGGTCAGTAAGCAACAACCTAGTAGAAATGTATGCAATGCATTGTAATGCAATGTAGTGAATTTTTAATGTTTTAGTTAT
The DNA here is from genome assembly GCF_951802725.1 of Rutilus rutilus. Lineage (NCBI taxonomy): Eukaryota > Metazoa > Chordata > Actinopteri > Cypriniformes > Leuciscidae > Rutilus > Rutilus rutilus. The sequence goes on along the minus strand of NC_140211.1, from coordinate 54,714,744 downwards.
TCATTGTGTGTGTTTTAGCACGTTGTTCCAGAAAGAGAATATTTACAGAAAGAGAAATATTTACAATTTGCTTTACATTATGACTAGCATGTTACTCAAGCTCACTTATGCATTTGCATCATTTTTTTAGCAGATGCAAGTTGTAATATTGGGTTATTTCTATGTTGTATATACATTGCTGTTCAAAAGTACTTTGGGGTCCTAATTTCAAAATACTTTTATTCAGCATGGATGCATTTAACTGATTACAAGTTACAGTAAAGACATTATATAACATTGCAAAACATTACTTTTTCAATTAAATGCTGTTTATTCGAATTTTTAATTAATCAAATAATCCAGAAAAAAATTAAAAAGCATATCGGCAAAAAATATAAAATGTATAAAAAGCATAAAATATACATATATATATAAAATGTTAAATTTTTTACAATATTACTCTTTTTACTGTATTTTTCTTTTAAAGAAATGCAGCCTTGGTAAGTGTTCCCTCACCTGCCAGCTGAAGTGCCTATGATAACCACCAGAGGGCACTCCTTCCGTCTCCTTTACCGCTTTATGGACTACAGTTCCCATAATCCATTGCCAGGACTCTTCATGTTCTGATTACTGCCACCTGTTTGTCATTATCTCATTTATGTTTGCCTATTTAAACCCTGTGTGTTCATTCACTTGTTGCAAAGTCTTGTTTGTGTTACACTGCAATTATGAGTGTGTTATGCTTGTTACTGTGTTATGGTCTCAAACTTCTGCCTGTTTCCCTGGATTTTCCTGTGTCTTGGACTCTGTTGCTATCTGGGTTGTTTGCTCTGTGGTTTTGACCTTCTGCCTGTTTAATGGATTACACTAAATAAAGTGTGTGTTTGGATCTTCAACGCAAGTCTCAGAGCAGTACGTCACAGAAAGCATAAGAAACTCTTTTTGCAAAACCATTACAAAATCTTATCGACCCCAAACTTTTGAACTATAGTGTATATTTGATTCATCTCACATGTATAAGATGTACAAACCCATTCGTTCACTGTTCAGCTTCAGATCACACAGTTCAAGAGGGACAATCCCTGACAATATTAATTACGACTGGGGTATTGTTAAACAAAAACTTTAACAACCCTTGTCTGTTGCCCTTTATTCAAGTATGAGCATGGAAGGAGTTCAATACCAAATTTGTCAGTCACTTCTTTTCTTCAGGTCCATTTTAGTGCCTTGTTTTCCTCCATTGCTCTGCCCCGTCCACAAGCTGCCATTTTACAAAGGTGGAAATCTACCGTGGTGAAGACTTTGCTGTCCCACACTGTGAATGGGGTCAAAGTCCACAGCAGGGCCCCACAGGCCCCGTACACCTGTCATTACTTTCATACAGCGACGTCTAATGAGGTGGAGCCCAGTGTAATTCCTGAGGACACTTCTCCGTGTCTCCACAGTGGGCCTCTGATCTTTCTGCTCTCAGAAACAAAGCGTTCGGAAAGCCTCCTGCGTCCGGCTCTAAGGGCCCCGTAACAGTCACTGATTCGGGTGAAGTGTGCTTGAGCAGGTCAGCCCATTGCCATTGCTGATTGGCCCCCTGTAGGACTCAGTGGTTTGGGAAGGGTGTTCATGAAAAGCAGCTCTCTTCAGTGCCCGGCTGTATTAGTGACACAGCAGCGGGTTAGCAACACGACACAGAAAAGTGACACATTCCACAAATTGCCAAAGGCTATTATAATGTCAGGAGTGGGCTGATGTTACTTGACAAGGAAGGGGAACAAAATTGCATTAAATATGAGTGACTAACTACAAGACAAAATGTTTTTTTTTTTTTTATGAATATACTCGGAGGCCTAACTGCTGTAAAATGATTGCATTATTATGTACTGTAGAAAATAAAGTATTGGAGTGAAACTGTAAGTGATGCTTTAAAACTGTAGTGCTTAAGTGTTGTACTGCAGTGCATTTGCAGTTTAGTATCAACGCTCGCAAAACATTTGCATTTGCTCGCAAAACTATTGTGTTCCCAGAGAAGCGTTGCATTTTTTATAGTTTGTCCTCAAAGCTCAAATTATTTCCATTACAAAAGTTTTAAGAACGCAAGTTTTTTTTGGGGAGAAATACAATTGTTTTTTGTGAGAGAATGCAAAAGCATTGACGTATTTTCCCTTCCATATCATCTTCTTTTTATTTATTTTTACCTTCACCATGTCCCTTTAGGGGCTCCGTATTAACTGAAATTCAGCTTAGAGCGTTGGTTTTAAGATGTTGTGTGAAGTTAAAGGAAATTCAACTTTAAAAATGTGTCTTAAGACATGCATATTTTATTCGCCTCTGTTTTTATTTAATGCAAAATTGTGTCCTGTGTGAATAGCCCCTAACTGTGCCAGTGGACCAAAGCTATAGGCCCTATAGCTTGTACAGTATGTTGATTATTTGGTATGTGTGAATATTTCATTGTGACCCTGGATCACAAAAGTCATAAGTGGCACGGGTATATTTGTGGCAATAGCCAACAATACATTGTAGGGGTCAAAATAATAGATTTTTCTTTTATGCCAAAAATCATTAGGCTATAAAGATCATGTTCCATGAAGATATTTTGTAAATTTCCTACTGTAAATATATAAAACATGTATTTTTGTGAGTGAATGCAGCACAATCGCGAACATAAATGGACAATTTTAAAGGAGATTTTCTCAGTATTTCAATTTTTTTTGCCCCCTCAGATTCCAGATTTTCAAATTGTGGTATCTCGGCTAAATATTGTCATATTTTAACAAGCCATACATCAATTGAAAGCTTATTTATCCAGCTTTCATATGATGTATAAATCTGAATTTCATAAAATTTACCCATGTGACTGGTTTTGTGGTCCAGGGTCACATATTGTATATCATTCTAAACAACCTTTCTAATGTTTGCAGGTTACGGATTACATCAAACACTTTGAGTTGCTGATATTCGGGTATTTTCAATGTACCCAGATCTGGCATATGAGCAAAAAAAAATATATATAGTCGAATACCATGCCACCACGTCCAGCAAACTTGCCAGTGTTAATTCAGGTCTAATAGAGATGTAGTATTAGTATCAGAGTCAATTTAACACTGCCATGCATCTAAACTCTTCAACGCCGAACACAGATTATCTATACTGTTTTTTTTCTACAAAAAGGAAGGTGGTAGGGAAATAATTACTTGGTAACCATTTCAGACTCTCTCATTACTGCCTAGAGACTCGCTCATTAAAAAAACCAATGGGGAATTTCTCTGAGAGGACCCTCGAGATTCCAGCTGACCTCACTGATTCACGGATGAGAACGGAGAAGAAACTTTCATGGAGAACACAGCCGCTTCATCTGGAGTACAAACTACCCTATGCGCATGGGAAAGTTGGGAAAGCTAAGGAACAACCCATTGCACCGTGTGTGTGTGTGTGTGTTTCAGGTAAACCCTACGTTATGGAGACAAAATGTCTTCACAAAGACGGCAATATCCGCATTCTTTGTCCTTTTGGGGAAATTTTTTGGCTTATAAATCATACTGTGATGTAAAATGTAAAAATGCAGAAAGTCTTCTGTGATAGGTAGTTTTAGGGGTAGGGGATAGAATATACAATTTAAACAATATAAAAATCATGTCTATGGAATGTCCCCATAAAACATGAAAACTCAACGTGTGTGTGTGTGTATCGATAAACCCTACATTATGGGGAGCCCATCACAAGGATCCACAAAATGGCCCCACAAGGACAAGGATTTTGGGGACATTTTTTATTTATTTTTTGTCCCCATGAGGAAAACAGCTTATAAATCATACTAAGCAATGTTTTTTGAAAATGTAGAAAATGCAGAAGGTTTTCAGTGATGGCCATGTTTAGGGGTAGGGTTAGTGTAAGGGGATAGAATATACAGTTTGTACAGTATATAAATCATTATTGGAAACAGGAAAACCCAACGTGTGTGTGTGTGTGTGTGTGTGTGTGTGTGTGTGTGTGTGTGTGTGTGTGTGTGTGTGTGTGTGTGTGTGTGTGTTACACCCAGTTTTGCTTCATTGTTTCTTTTTCTCAGAGCTAGTTTCTCAAAGCTCGTTCTCAGCTAGTTTCTGCTTTGTTTAAAATGTGCCGGTAGAAACACTTCATGCATGTATCTTCTAACAAGGTCACAGAATGTGATACTGTTCTTCCTCCAAAGCAGAAATGATATTGGTCTCAGTAATTCCTTTAATGTCCCAATTTGTAAGGATTGTGTTTCTTCTGAAGTGGGATTGAAAAATAAGATGTCATGAGCTCTATTCTATTAAATGCATTCGGCAGCATTAACTGCATTACAAATGGCAATAACAGACATTCATCCTGCAATACAAGATGCACAACTTGCTTTTGTTAAACAAATACCTGTGGGGAGATGACAAAGAAGTGTCAAAATCAACCTTCAAGGAAAATGTTAAAATATAATATATTTTTGAAAAGAGCATGCTTTCTTTAACATGATATGTATATGGATAGATAGATAGATCCGTCTGTTTACACGTTCTTTTGTGACCCATATACGATTCATGTGTTTACACTTGACATAGATGAACATTGAAGGGGGTTCTTGCACAGATGGATGAACGTGAAATATGCTTGATGCTAGCTTTGCGATATATGCGATATAAGTTTGCCAAACATCATCATGATTTTGAGATGGAGGAGGACGAAAAAGGCCATCACTGCAGCCTGCGCATATGCTTCAGTTATTGTGCGAGAGACACTGATGGGAACATACAACACGATCTCATGAAAGTGTGTATCTATAGCACAAATTTTATTTCTCGTGCCATTTATACGCCAAAAATTGTTTTTGCGTGCATATGATACTCACTGTAAACCCCCTAGGGTAGGATTAGGGGTGTGGAGTGCGTGCAAAACTGCATATCATATGCACGCACAAACTATTTTTAGTGTAAATGGCAGGAGAAATACAATTTGTGCTATAGATATGCACTTTCATGAGATCGAGCGGGCTTTAAAGGACAAGTTCGGTATTTTACACTTAAAGCCCTGTTTTCAGATCGTTTCTGATGAAATAGAACGGTTAAGATTGAAATTTGGAATTTTCGGTTTCTGTGGTAGCACCCCCCCCCCCCCCCCACCTCCACAATGGCTGCATAGGTGCACCGGAACAATCCTTCCTAAAACGCATTAAACTTTCGTTTACAAAGTCGTGAAACTCACCGAGTGGTCAGGGGTGTTCACTGATATGCTCACACAAAAATCGCTGCAAAAGATGCTTTCCAACAGGTTTTATCGTAGTTTTTGTCCAACTCCATTGACTTGTATTGGATGTGCTGTGAGGTACGGTATTACTCCGCTGCCGGAAACGGAAATGGGGTTGTTTGTATTCTTTCTGTAGTCTTATGCAGTCGCGGTCTCGTAGGCTACGCTATCCAAACATTTTTAAGACAGCGATCTTCTGCTTCTTCTGTGTATTCAATGAAATGCCAGTGGTTTTGCTTGCAATTGGCAAAGGTGCATTATCGCCACCAACTGGGCTGGAGTGTCTATTATTCAAGCTCTCAACGGAAGAATGTACAGGTGTGAGGCGTTTGGAAAAATAGGTCCACAGTTTTACAACGAATGGTAAAACACCTGTTGGAAAGCATCTTTTGCAGCGATTTTTGTGTGAGCATATCAGTGAACACCCCTGACCACTCAGTGAGTTTCACATCTTTGTAAACATAAGTTTAATGCGTTTTAGGAAGGACTGTTCCAGTGCACATATGCAGCCATTGTGGAGGTGGGGGGGGGGGGGAGCGAAAGAAACCTAAAATTCTCGGGCCAGCAGCATGTGTCCAAATTTCAATCTTAACCGTTCTATTTCATCAGAAACGATCTGAAAGCAGGGCTTTAAGTGTAAAATACCGAACTTGTCCTTTAAAGAGGAGCAGTAGGTCCGAAATTTTAGGATGAGCAAGCCAACCTTTGATATGTTGTGGCAACGTTTGTCCACATTCCTCTCCTACGACGACACAGCGTTTCGTCAGGCCAGCCGTCCCTTTGCAGATGCGCGTCGGGGTTTCTCTCGTTATTAAACCATGGATATGTAGCCTAATGCCTCAGAAAATCCGATCTGCCTGTTTACATGACAGTCGCATTGGCACATATCTGATTTATATCTGATTTATTTCCACATGTGAACGAGGCCTGAAACCTATCTGGAAATATCCGAATGCATGCTTTTTTTCCGGTTTACACGGTCATAGAACACATCCGATCTGTGTCACATATGAGCAAAAAAATGGAATTGGGTCACATTTCACTGACAGTGTAAACGAGGCCTAGATGACACAAGCTGATATGTCATTAACTCAATCTGCTTGCAATCACTTAATTCTCTTTAGGCCAGAGCTGATTGGTTCCTGCTGTATCAGTAGCCAATGAGCTCGCTGCTCAACCTTAAAATACCGGTCAGCATTTAGTGCTGCACACTTTCAGAAACCCTCCACCTTCCCCAGCTCCACCTGTATAGATCTGCTTTGGGTAATTAATGTACTGTACGCTATATTGTACAGCAGAAGCATGTCCCGTACTTGCTCTACAGCAGGAGCATTGAAGCAACACCAAGGAACTTTTCCTCTGCGGTCGCCCTACAGGTTGGAAGCGGAATTGTCCATTACCGCTGTCATAAATAATTTCGCCTACCGCAGCCTACCGTCGCACGCATGCTCGCTGTTTATTAGGGGTGTGACGAGACGCTTACTCCACGAGACGAGAAGAGACACGAGATTGGGTTCACGAGAACGAGACAAGACGAGATTTTTACACAATTTTTAAGAAATCCTCAATGATGAAATATATGAATGGAAAATAGTGTTTTATTCAACTGAAAATCACAAAATGCAAAACAATTTAGGTGCATTTTGAAATCAACTTGTAATGAATGTTATTTTACTTCTATTTTAATTCTATGCAGTAAAGGACATGCAAACACTGCTAAATGTTTTGCTATAAACTCTACCGTCTGGCATCCCCTGTACGATTTCATATGAGAAATCTAACTCCTTTCCACAAATCGAACATAAAAAAAAATAAAACAGTATGAATAAAATAAATATAAATAACTGAAATAACACTTTAAATGCAAACAGTAAGTGTGTATCCATAATCAAAGTAGGCTACTGCACTCTCAAAACTACAAGTTCAAACAGAAACACATTTTTTCTTCAAGCATTAAAAAGAGATATATTAACTACACAGAACAGTAGACATATAAGCATGTCTACGATTGCTGGCAGCAGTTGAGACCTTTTTGAGGGCTGCACGATATGAGGAAAAGCTGCGATGTGCGATAACATTGTTTAATATTGCGATGTCGTTATGACTTGTGATATATGAATGTTAGCTATAGCCTACTGTTCCCATGTCTTAGTGCTTTAATAGGTCAAATGTTTATTACCTGCCTGGTTCAGATTACACTATTTTAGCGCGATTTTGGCACGATCCGTTTCGTGGAGATTCGTAAAGGACTTATCGTAAATCGTAAATCTTTCGTAAAGATTCGATCGTTTCGTTTCGTAGGCTATAGTGATAGTGGGCGACAACCTACGCGTCTGCGATGCTTCAGGATATCACGACAGAAAGACTAGTAGCATGTTTAATTTTAACGGTCCTCCACGACGGGTTGAGTGTGTGCGAGAGTAAGTGAGAGTGCGAGCAACAGTGAGTGTGCGTGTGTGCGCGCGGGAGTGAGCGTGCGTGTGTATGTGTGCGCGCGCGAGTGAGCGAGGGACAGTGATTGTGTGTGTGTGCCCGGAGTGTGTGTGTGATTGGCCCGGCACACAAATGATTTAAAAGTGGCAGGGGCATATTCAATACTAATTTCACCCTCACGCTCCATCACGCTGACATCAAAACAACTCACGAGACAAAGTTTCACCTCGACGAGAAATCTCGTCGCGTTTTAATCTCGTCACACCCCTACTGTTTATCCAACACCGGCACAGACAAGGTAGAGTATGTTGCATGATTTCATGAAAGTATGATGTATTGCGACATCAGAAACGAAGAAAAACAAAATGATGACTATTGTAACGCTTGACGTAAAGCAAGCCAAATTTGTAGTTTTCTTATGTCTCATTAGAACTACAGAAACGCGACCCGTTCTGGCAATCTTATATAGGGCGGTTATAGCAGATAAAGGACCGCAAAGCGGAGGCAGAAGTGCCTGTCACCCTGTTACGACTAGATGAACCACTGAAACGATTTCGGAAACATTATTTTAAGGTAAAAAATCTTACTTAGTGTTGCTTTAACAGCAGCAGCATAGCAGATCTATTTCGCCAAGACCAAACATCAGTATTGTCATATCCGTTACCATGCCAAACACAAGAGTTGTCATGACAGAAAAACCGTTCAGTAACTTCCATGCTGGATTCTGACATTTATAGCTTTTTAGACTTATTTGCTCAGCAATCCCTACATTTCCATCCATAAATGCAGGTCATATCAGGAGGGCTTTCTCAGTGCAAAGCTTATTCAATAAGGCTGGGATGTTTGCCATCCAGAGTACATTCCTCTGGCTCATTCCTCATCCACTTGCCTGCATGTTTGTTTGTCTGCATCAAAGTACTGTCAGCAGTGGCCTTTGACTCTCCTGAAGAACATCCAACAAAAGCATTTACACAAGAAACCTGGACTTATTAGCCAACAATTGCTTCGTTTTATTGCTGTTTAGCAACTGCGTTTTACTGTTCGCATGTGACGTGTGAACCATTTGAACTTCACATGTTTGTCATGTCACACATTTCTCCAGGAAAAAGTGTTCATTCCAGCACAGCTAAGCTAGTGGATATCCTCCCTCTCTTTAAGCTGTCTTCATGCCTCACGAGAAAGGCAGTGTTTGCACACCAATCACTTTTCTTTTCTGTCTCTTGAAAAGGAGGTGTCACCAACCCATCACACGCCGCGCCAAGCAAACATCACCGCACAGAATGGCCAGAAAGTGACTGAAACACGAGAGCCATTTCAAACATTTTCCTTCAGCCGTGACATTGTCGTTTAAAGTAGCGCTACATTTTCGTTTGTGCAAACTTGACAGGTTTTCAGAAGACTGCAAAAGGCTTTGTGTCTTTGTACAGGTTGCAGTTGGAAGAGTATTTCAGTGTTGTTTTACTATGTACTGAACCTGAATTTAAAGGTACAATATTTGACTTTTTAATCCAAAATTAACACAATTTTAATAATGAGTCAATACATCATCAACCCTTCTTCCAAAACATATTTTTGTGCAACCTGATTCACTATGGTAAGCCTAATATAAGTGTTTATATTTTAGATCTGGATGGTTTTCACGAGAAGTTGCATACGTCACTGGGCCGTGTGTGTCTCGTCATATACATTAATAGAGTTGCTCCAGCTACATACAGTAGGTTAGTTGTCACAACGAGTGAGAAATGTTGACATAGAGCAACTAAATCTCCAATATCCGGGGAATCACCCGTTGCGGAACAGAGGAGAGTCTGCTGCAAAAAGAAAACACGACAGAGATCGTAATAAAACAAGAATCAACATCGGCTTTTCTGAGATGGCGACAACTGAGAGATTTTAAATGTTGTAAAAGCGACACGGGGATGATGGCGTTTTTATTACTCGACAGGTTAGTAAGGTATTTTATTGAACAGATAAATTGCCATATGTGCTCTAACAGAGTTCATTGTAAAGCATTATCTATTATGAACGGTCATATTCATCCGCACAGTCACGCAGAGCCGAAGCACAACCAAAACAATGTTCTTCTGCAAAATGCATGCAGTTTTATTTTTTACATATAGTGTACCTTTAAACTGTCAGTGATCACATTGTTGCAGCATTTTGTTTGCTTTGTGTAAAATGTTCTGGAATGTGTCCATTACACTTCATTTAAATACTTACTTGATACGAGCATAGATATTTTTTTGTTCAATTTTGCAGCAGAATGTCTCGTAATTCATTACAGGACACTCTTACACCAGGAGCCAGTTCAGAGTCACCATCCTTACCCTATAAAGCCCCCCTGTATAATATTTGATACGCCTTGAAATTGTCTACATGATCAAAAACCTGTACACAATCTACTACATGCCTTATGTCATCTGATTGAGTTTGTACATTTTAGCAGGTAAAAGTCCTTTTAGTGTAATTTTAAAAACAGATGTATCTTTTTTGCTTCTTTTTTGTGAAATCTTTTGATTTTTATAAAGTAAACAAAAACAAATGTTCTATTGTTAGTAATATTTCAAGATGAACTTTTTAACATAATTTAGTCTTTCCTCAGAAAAATTCATGTTAAAATGTGAGTGTCAATTATCAAATATGATCCTTTGAGTGACGTTTTTGTTTTTCATTTCTCAGTTATCATTGTATTGCATTGCATTATATGTTTTGCCTCTCACAATAATAATCTAAAAAAAACTACTGCACAGAACTTCTATACTGTTATGAAGATCTCATTCATTTACATTACAGCCATCAGAATTTCATCGTAATATTTTGTCATAAAAATAACAGCAGCTGCACCAAATTACAATGCAGTTTTGCTCAGTTTAGGCCTTTTAACTGAGTTCTTAAGTCACAGTCTTAACAGAGTGAATGTGTTTATGCAACTGGCCAAACGCTTTAAGACTGTCTGAACGCTAGTCTGACCAAGAAGTTAGCCAAGAGGTAATCAGTTTTGGGATTCAAATTAGTTTAAGCATTTTATGCAACTGGCCCCTGTAGGAGTCAACAGTTAGTTGACCTATACTGAATGTACTCTGGGAATACAGAAATCCCAAGAGGATTCAGCCATCCTAATGGATCAGTTTGCCCTCTAAATACATTTGACATATCCCACAGGCTATTTTCCATCCTCGGGTCAGACTAAAACATGATAAAGGTGAACAGAGCCCATTTGCAGTGCAGCATCTTGCCATTTAAATTACTGCAACATTAATAATTTAAAAGAGGAATTGATAAAACGTAGGAATTGGGTACATTTTCTATGCTATCATTTCACTACTCTGTAAAAAAAAAAAAAAATCAGTAAGTTATGACAACATATGTTTTTACATTGCTTTAACTCATCAAAATAAGTTAAGCAATTTTCAACTTTTTTATAAGTTATACAAGATTCAACTCTTTTTTTAAAAGTCAGTTTAATGTAATTTAATTAACACCCAAGTTGATTGTATTAAAAAATAAATAATAATAATTAGGGCAGCAATTTCTTTTGTGTTCATTTAGCCTTAAAATTGTAAAGCACAAACTAATCAGATGCGTTTGCTCTATATTGGCTGCCCACCCTGAGTCTTCACAGTATCCATGAACAGATGTTAATGTGTGTTATGTAGTGGGTGATATACAGTACAGTTTACAGTTACACTGTGTAAATAAGACCATGCTAATCCCACTGAAAGTCAGTCTAATGAACGGTTATTGAGAAGCTTTGTATCTGTTGATATCTCTGTATCTTTCTTTATTTGCACAGTCATAGCTTGTAGCCTTTAACAACAACCAGCTTCTTCAGAAAAAAAGAAAAAGACTAGGCTACAATAAAAAAATGATATTCTCAGTAAAAGGGGGTTATTTTCTTTAAGTCAAACTAATAATTATTACATACAAAATGGCAGGAGTTTAAATCGCTGGATATTTTTTTAACTCTAAAAATACCCATGAATTAGTACTACAAACTGAAACCATTCATTAAGTGGCTTCATAATGCCACTGCTGTGTTCTGGCGCTGTCCAGTGGTTAACATGTGTAAGTGATCGTTAGTGCTGCTGTATGTGCGACAGAGCAACATAACCTATGATGTCTTATCAAATGTTATTCAAAATAATAAATGTTAACATAAGTAGACATGAACTTAATCTTCTTTACTTGAATGCCATCTTACCTGCCAACATAAGACATGGCATTTTTTTTACATTTACTCGTAGCCTAGCTATACTCGAAGAGTTCAGATGATGCCATTATTATTATTATTAATAATTGCTGAGCACTGAGCATCTTTTTAATAAAATATAGTCTAGGCTTATAGTGCGTGGACTTAAATCTAATGGAATACCTACAAAATCCTAGGTTTTGTTCTCAGCCAAAATGTGCATATTAGTTAGCAAAATTAGCAAATAAAAGCTACAAACAAATAAAAGCTGGAGACAAACCAGAAGACAACATTAGGAACAAATAGGCTATTTTGAATTCATATTAAAATATGACATAGGCTACTTAAAAATAAAAATGTTTGATTTTGATTTTATTTTTTTAGAAACAAATGTCTGATAGTAAAACTTAGTCACTTTACACATGAGGGACAAAAAAAGAAAGGCATTTTACTGGAATGACCTAAATGTAAGTTAACGATAACCGTACACCTGACTAGTGATAATAATTAGCCTAAATTACGTAGCGTAGCGTTGTTTTCGGAATCCACCACAAGCACTTTGTTTACTGTTGTTATAAAGCTGCAATGTTTTGATGAATTTCTATTGGCTACGCTATGTCCTCGCATTTTCTCATTGGCTATTAGATGCGTCAGTCTTTTTCTGATTGGACAAAGGACTCAGCGGTTCATCTACACTGAGACGCCATTGGCTCAATAAGTAGGTTAGTGGTCCGCTAGTTATTATATTGAGAGGAAAGTAGGTCATAGCGAATGTATGCTGCTCATACTGTCCAGCGCCGTCCATGTTCGCTTGATCATACATGTGCTTTCCTGCCTTCTTCATGTAAGTAAGACATGTTTGACCTCTAAACGTGCTGAACTGTATGCTGTTTATATGCAAATATTGATGTAACGTTACATCTTAATTTATTCGCTAATCTCGACGAGGTGCTTTAAAGTTTTTTTAAGATCTCGACCTGTTATGGAGCATTTGGATTAAATGGATACATTTAAAATGTATTATTTCTGTCACGGTTCAGACAAAAATAATGTGTTAGTAGTACAACAGAAACCTACATTTTGCTTCTCTTAAAACTCATGTCAGATTATATAAGATCAGAGTGAGAAGTGAACGAACGTGTTAATACGCATCACTACGCACGACTGTGATATATTTGTGATGAAAACATCTTGGTTTAAGCCTTAAGCGCAGTCTTTGCATCTATAAACACATTACGGTGCACGTGCTTTCGTTGTACTGGGTGTCGCTCAAATATGCGCACGAGCGCTTGATCATATCCCACTGTGACGGTATGCGCGAGGCCACTGTAAACTCTCATACCCTTTTCCTAAGGTAAACACAGAAGCTGTATCTCGAATCCCAATGAGCTGACTACTAGTGACTACCTAGGCAACATTTGATAGTGTTATTGGCGTTTGCAGCATCATTTTTCATCATTCAGCATCACTTTGAGCATCAGGTGCGTGCAGCTGTTTTGGGCATCATCATAACTTTTACCTTTATAACCTTGCACCGCAGTTTTGGGGATCATTGGACATCACAGTCAGTAATGAGTGTTTTTTTTAGGGAGCTCTTTTGGGAATCAGTGTATGGAAGCTTGCACCACAGGATTAAAACTCACAATTCTGACTATTTCTCACAATTCTGAGTTTTTAGCTCGCAAGTGTGACATTTTTCTCATAATTGCGAGATATAAACTAGAAAGTGTGAGAAAACAAGTCAAACCTGTGAAGTATATCTGGTAATTGGAAGGAAAAAGTCCAAATTGTGAGATATAAAGTTGCACTAATTTAATTCCGTGGTGGAAATATGCCATATCAGTTTTTATATTTCACAATTCTGACTTTTCCCCCGCAATTCCAAGTTCAAATCTCACAATTCTGAGAACAAAAGTCAGACTTGCGAGTAATAAACTTGGAATTGTAAGAAATGAACTCAAACTTGCATCATATAAATGCTCTATTGTGAGAATTTTCTTAGAGTTGCGAGTTTTAAAATTGCAATTTTGAGAAAAAAGTCAGAATTCTGATATAGAATAAACTCGCAATTCTGAAAAAAAGAAATTGAATTCTGAGATATAAAATTGCAATTACGTGGTGGAATCAAGCTTCCATATCAATGTGTATTTACACATCATACTTGTGTATTTACATATCATATTTGTTTATTTACACATCGTACTTACATTCAACATTTTGAGCTCATAGGCATGTGCAGTTTTTGGTAACAAAGATACTTACAAAGTATGATTTAGGTGTCAGAGGTGCATGCTGCATAATGGAATTTTGGATCATTGGGCATCACAGTCAAGAATGATTTTAGGCAGATGTTTTGGGGATCAATGATTATTCAGCAAATTTTGGCTCCATAATCTAGCTGTAGCTGCGTTCAACATTTGTGAGCGTACAGTAAGGCATGTGCAGGTTTGAGCATAATAAACACAACACATGCAGTATTTTCGAAACATCATTGGTAGGCTATTTATTTAGGCATCATATTGCATACGGCTGGTGTGTGGAAATCATAGATGTGCACAACATTTTTGGCATAATAGGGAAAGGCTGCAATTCTTGGACATCATGTGCACAAGTATTATTTTTAAGGCCACAATGATGCATTTTGTATTTGAATTGAATTTTGTAGTAACTTCATCTGCACACTATTGTGCTTGTGCAGTCAAATGTTTGTTCGATTTTTAAGGACTTTTTTTGTTTATTTCTGTACAATAAACAATTTGGGGTCACACTTTATAGATGTACTTACATAAAAATAATGATGAGGTATATATAGTGTTCATGTTGTATTGCAAAACACTTACGGGTAAGGTTAGGGACAGGTTTGGTTGAATGGGAAGGCTTAAGGGTGGGTTAAGGTGTAACGAACAGTCAACAGTTATAGATGTAATTACAGAAAATAACTACAGCTGTAGTTGGTTGCACTTCATTTTACAGCACTTACGTGTACTTACTTCCTTATCTAAGATGATATAAGGTAACTAGGCTATATGGGTTAAGGTTAGGTTAAGGTTAGGTTCAGGGACAGTATCTAGTCATTACCCAGTTATTGCAATTACTAAGTACATATTATGTACATGCAGAGCAGGAAATGAAGTGCTATCGATCATTTTTAAATATAAGTACTATGTAAAAACATGTACACAATGAGTGCATTGTATCAAATGATTCATTTATATGTTTGTACTTTGTACATAGTAGTTAAATACACTTAATATAAAGTGGGACCGAATTTTGGAAATTAGTTTGTCACTTGATGACAAATACTAAAGCAAAACTTGAGATTTTGTGTGCAGGGAAGCTGGCAAAAGGTGTTTACCTTTACACCTGTGTGTGTTTGTGTTGTATATGAGTGTATATTTATTGTGCTGATGTAGATTGTGCAACAAGGAACTAACTGATAAAACATAATAAAAAAGACATGTTTCCCAAAAGGAATGTGATGTTTTTGTTGGAAATAGGCTATATGGACTCAATTGAGGGTAGAAGGTAAAAATGAAGCTGCTGCATGGATAATGATTATCTGGAAAAAGCATGTTTGAACTCCACTTTCAAACTGTGGCAGTCGCCATGTACAGTGATCTGTGCCTGCCAAATTTATGTCCAATGGTATTTACATGGTACTCAAAGATACTACAAAGAAATACCATGGTATTATTATGGTACATATCTAAAAACATGTGGTATATTACCACAAATGCCCGTTGGGCTTTGCAATCAAATTGCCTTCTGTGTGAATGCAGGCTAGAGCCAGAATGCTGGAAAATACCCTATAACATTACTAAGATCAACCTTTTTTTCTTTTTTCTTTACCGCAAATATTTCTCATATTATGGAAAATCAATTTGGTTAAATAACACAGTATGAAATAACAGGTTATGCACAATACTATGAGGCGCCATGGATTTAAATCAAACTTCGCTTATCAATACATACATAACACACGTGCATATACACCTATAAATTACTCGCATATACATGTATACTATTGGATGTTCAAAATACATATATGAAATACACGTGCACACTAATATGAAATCCATACCAATACATATTATGTTAGTAATGAATGCATATACACTTGTGAATAACTTGCATATACATATAAACTTGACGCACGCATGCACCTATAAATACTCGCACATACATATAAACTTCCATGCATATACACCTATAAACACTCGCACATACATATGTGGATGTGCGTGGCGCCTCATACAATACCGTTCAAAATGTTTATAAAAGAAGTTTCTTCTGCTCACCAAGGCTGCATTTATTTGATAAAAACAAACAAACAGTAAAACCAGTAATATTGTAAAAAAAACTAAACACGTTTTACGTTTTTCGAATGAGGCTGGGCTGCATATGATTCTTCATAAATCATTATAATATGCGGATTTTGTGCTTATGAAACATTTCCTATTAGTAACCGTGTTAATAACCGTTTTGGCTGCTTAATATTTTTGTGGAAACCGTGATGCATTTTTTTTTTTCCAGAATTTATTTGAAATTAAAAATCTTTTGTATCATTATAAATGTATTTACTGTCTGTTTTGGTCCATTTAATGCATCCTTGCTGAATAAAAGTATGAATTTCTAATTTTGTGCACTCTCATTCTCTCAACCAATGTCATGAGGTGCAGCCTAAGATGCTTTTTAAGTCTACTTTTCCTTCATTGTCCACTTTAACCCATCCATAAAATAAATTCATACACAGGCACAATTTATATCTGTCTACAAAACGAAATTGAGTTTTAAACAAAAGTTTAGGAGTGACAACAGCATCAGAGGAAGCCCAGATAAGCCAGTGCAGTTTTCTGGCATCCCTCCACCACCCCAACTCCACCTTCTCAGCTGGTTCCCTTTTGAGGGAACTCGCGCTGCGTCCCAGCTGACGCCTTCAGCGTGACTGCGTCTGAAGCATGTGCACAACTTTTCCAATCTTGATTGGTGCTGCGTAGGGATGCTATGGTCATGATATGGACTTAAAACTATATCACAATATTTTCTGGTATTTATTGCGATACTGATATCAATGACAATATAAATATAGTACCATTCACCACTGTTTTTGGCTACAAGTGATAGCTGCATGCATTCTTGAGATCCTCAGAAACACAAACACTGATCTAAAGTAAAATGTACCCATCATCAAATAGGCTTCTAAAATATACCAATAACATTAAAAAAAAGAATAATAATATAAAAAAGTAAAAATCCAAACACCAGCCCTTGGACAAATGGAAAAATTGCAGATATACTTTAATTCTGTAAAAGTGCAGATAGTTTAAATAGTGCAACTGTACTGAAAAACATCACACAATAATAATTACACACAATAATAATTCAAATCAATTACAAGTTTGAAATATATAAATATATTCTGTATTTATTCATACTCTCATGATGCAAAAGTAAAACCCCAACCATGTTTTCAGATAGGTTACAAAATTACAAGAAATTGCAAATAAATGTAATTCAAATCAAGCATTATTTAATGATGGAACTTAAGTAATCTAAAACTTGGTAACCATGTATGAATGAATATTTGTCATTTTAACTGAGCTTAGGACTGGTGGTGGTGCTTAAGACATTGTTGGTCGTTCAGTGTTAAAAAAAAAAAAAAAAAATACTGATTAGATTATAACACTACTACTAATAACAATATAAACTGCACTAAGGATTGATGAGCTGCTGGGCTCATGAATACTTATCACGTTGTCTGCGTTCGCTCAAACTTATTTGCTGAAATCAAAACAGGGACAGTAATATGTGAGCGACAGCCAATGAGTTACCAAAAATTGCCGTTTGCTCATTAGCTTCTGCTTGTTCATAAAGGCTGAATAATTCCAAATGAACTCCATTATTTTTACAGGAAAATACAACAAAGAATATAGTTTACATGTGGCACGTCAATTCCGAAGACTAATTCTTATCGTGGGAAGAATTTTTACCGGTATATCACAAATAATATATCGCCCATCCCTAGTGCTACGTCACCTTGTGACATGTGCTGGCATAGGCAGAAGCTATAAAGGGAAGCTGGCATCACAACAGCATCAGCACACAGCTTTCAGCAAGCGCTCTCTGTGACTGTCAGTCTTATTTGGTGTTGTCTGTCCCTTGTTATCATTCATATATTTAAAAAAAATGGCAAATAGCCAGCAGTTCAGAGTGTGTGTGCATCCTAGGGATGGGCATTTTTCAAAAATATTGCATTCGAATATTCGGGCTCATAAAATTCGAATATTCGAATATTCGTTTATTTAAATGACGTTTAACGAAAAATACGTTATTTTTTAAGGTAATTTTTTTTTTTTACGTTTTGTCACCATTTCTGAAGAAGCTTACGATTAGGCAATAAACACAACAAGCTTATAACATGTGTTAAAGTTTTCTTTTAATTGAAAACATTAAACAGTAGGCCTATGTGTAAACAAAAAAATATAAGAACAAAAGGATATAAGCTCAAGCAGGCGAACGGAAAAAAACGCCTAATAAAGCAGAGTAGCAGATTGCGCCAGTTATCGTACAGAACGTACACATACACTCGAGTCAGCATATGATTATCGTGTTTAATATTGTTTCACGTTTATGTTGAGAAAAACAATAATATCCACACCACATGGAGGGACGCCGCGAGCAATGAGAAAACGCGCTGCGCTGACAGACGTTTCAGAGAAACAAAGATAACGGTGTCCTAGTTCTAAGTTTCTAACAGCACCTTGCGTTTTCTGTTCTTAAATCTCTCTCTCAAAGAAAACTTAAAGGAAGAATATACCTCAAAATCATTTTACTATTAGATAAGTTATCATCTCGGATCACTCGCACTACAGCTGCGCTTACCTGCAGTCGTGATGCAGTGTTACATCAAGACAGCTGTCTTTCCTCAGTCGACTGCTGTTTGGATTTCATGTGATTTCTCATTGTGGTGATGATATTATAACTCCAGATTAATTAATTAATTTGATCAAAAGTAATTCCATTTTGTAAAATCATTTAGTAACCTCATTTTCGACTAGTAATTCCAAACTTCGCGAGGCAGACGACGACATTATGATAAAATACAAACAACTTGTTAAACATGCGCCACAGTGCCACCCAGTGCATTTAATTATAACTGCGAGTTAGTGCTTGGGATTTATCAGGGATTCACTGCATTTACGACCCGCAAAGTATTTACGGCTTCATAAATTCGATAAAATTCGAATAGTATTTTATTTTTCGAATAATAATTACAGATCGAATATTCGAAAATTCGAATATTCGTGCACATCCCTAGTGCATCCCTGCCCTCGTTACATCATATAGGGACACACACGATCTGTGTGTATGCTGCTTGGGAGTAGAGCATGTACGGTCAGCTCTTGAGGGAGCTGGCTGTGTACACTGTGAGGCTACGCTCTCGCCTGGCCGTGTTTGAAGAGAGCGGCCAGCCTCGTGCTCCTCGCGGATTGGGTCCGCTTCATTGTTTGGCTTCATTTGTGGGGTTCGCAGATGGAACTGGTCGAGGGGTTTTAGACGGCTTCAGCCCTTTCTCAGCCCTCACGCACTGGATCCTTTGCTCAAGCTCGGGATACGGAAACCCTCTCTGTGGCTTCTTCCTCCCTGAGTGAGAGCTCTATGTTGTCTAGCTCTGAGGAGTTAGACGTTCTAAGCATTGAAGCGAGTGATATCGGTGATTCACCAGTCGTATCCCCGCAGTATGAGAAGCCCATGTAGGTTATGTCTCGTGCTGGGTCTAAATTAAATATCGACTGGCCAGCTGAGAAGTGGGAAGCACAGCTGGATGAGCGCTTCCTGCAGTCAGAGCCACAACCTCCATGTCGGGTCTTACCCTTTTCCCCCAGATCTCCACACTAAGGTGTCGAGATCATGGAAGAAGCCATTCTCCTCTTGCCTATCCAGTCCCACAGTCCATCACTATTCTTTGATCATGGGGCTTAAGGAGAATGGCTATGGGATGATGACAAAGGTTGAAGAGACACTTGCTGCGTATCTCTCCCCGATGCTGTGTCCTCCCTCAAAGCTCCGACGCTGCCCATCAAGCCTTGTCGCACGACTTCTTCTCTGGTGGGCAAGGTGTATATTGCAGCAAATCAGGCCGGCACTTGTTTGCATACAATCGGAATTATGCAAGCGTACCGGGCTGACCTGCTTAGGGACTTAGACGAGGTAGAAGAAGTGGGGCCTGATGCTATTAAAGAGCTGCGTCGGGCCACTGGTTTATCATTCCTTGCCACTAAGGAGACAGCCCGCGCCATTAATCGCTCCACGGCATCTATGGTGGCTATGTAGAGACACCAATGGCTGAACCTCTCGGGTATCAAGGAGAAAGACAAGTCTTTGCCCCTTGATGCCCTGCTGTCGCCTTCTGGCCTCTTCGGCGATGCTGTGAGCAGTGTCGTCGAGAGGTTTCAGAAAGCAAAGAAACAGGCGGCAGCATTCCAGAGGTTCATAACTCATTGAGATCAGTCCAGTGGGGCTGCTGCCTAAAGGCTCCTTGAACAGGCATCAACAGAAAGAGAGTGTTGTGTCTCAAGCCCCCAATCAATGAGCCTGGGAGTCGAAGCAGCACTCTCACCCGAAGCTTAGGCAGGAGAAGACAGATCTGAGGAACGTCTTTCTCACTAAGAAGGCTTCGGGAAAGAGGTCCTGATGTGATGAGCAGGCCTCTGAGGGCACCCCCACCCGTGAGAGAGCGAATTACACTCGCTCCTCCGCGGAGCGCTCAGGAAATCGATTTGTTAACCCTGCCGCCAACAGTACTTCAGGGTCCTCCCTGCTAGAGGTCTGCAAGCCCGTCGGGACCCGACGTGGCCCGACACGCTAAGCCCATTCGGTTGTTTTTTAGTTTTTTTACAGATCGGGCTTGGTTCGGACTCGGGCTTATTTAGCTTCTCTCCTTTCATTGTGCCCATAATATACGTGTAGAGAACACGTCACATAGTGTATATGAAATATTGTTATATTTATTATATTATAAATATTATACATCGCCTAAGCAACACAAACGCAGTCCACATACGCACGCGTCACTCACGTGCATTAACAGGTGACAGTTGACCATGCAGAGGATCAGGGAGAAGTTGGATTTTTTTTATTATTTTTTTTATTATTATTTAACATTAGCCAGTTGGCGAAGAGTTCTTCATTTTTGAACATTGTTTTGAACATTGTTCTTCAGTTACTTAAAAGCAAAGAAAGGTAGGCCGTTTATTTACTTATTTTTGCGTTGGATCCCGTAACGCTATATTCTCTACTGCATGCTTATGCTTCTCTCTAATGGACAGTCTGTTCAAAAATTTGTGGGCATGATTGGGCATGATGTTTCAGGCCTATAATAAAAGTTTACCTTTAGTAGCGTGTGACGTGTGTGTGTTTGCGTGTAGCAGAGACAGCGCGCATCAGCTTAAAGTGATATTGATGTTGGTCTCGGGTCGGGTCGAGTCGGGTCGGGTCGGGTCGGGTCGGGTCGGGTTCGGGCTGAAAAATTGCAGCCGTTGTCGGGTGGGGCCGGGTAGGGCTTGAACACCACGGGCCAGGGCCGGGTTAGGGCTGGAGTTTTTGGCCCGTGCAGGGCTCTACTCTCTGCACACATTTATAAGGTTTTATAGCCTGGACATTCCGGGACAGCTTCACACCAAGGCAGGCACGTGTCAGCATGGCGAAGTGGATATTTCATTCCCCAAAGCGTTAGCTACGCGCGATGTAGCGCGAGTTCCCTCGAAAGGGAGAGAAATGCCAGGTTATGCATGTAACCATGGTTCCCTGAGAGGGGAACGAGACGCTGCGTCGCCTTGCCATACTTCCTGCATGCCTGGAGGCGGCTTGCTTCAGGCTAACAAAAGTTGATGTGCCAGATTCCCTTTATAGCTTCCGCCTATGCCGGCACACGTCACGAGGTGACGCAGCACCAATCAATATTGGAATAGTTGCACACGTGCTTCAGACAGTCACACTGAAGGCTTTCCCCAAAGCATCAGCTGGGATGCAGCATCTCGTTCCCCTCTCAGGGAACCATGGTTGTATGCGTAACCTGAGATGTTTTCTCTAAAACAGTCAGGGAATTCCTGAGGGGGTGCTTCGGGTTTAGGGTCAAGTCTCAAGCTCGAGCCCTCCACCAAGGACAGCAAGCAAAATATGTTTATTTCCTCTAAACGGCAAAGATTATATGAACATGTGAACTTGTGAATTTCGAGTATTTTTGGATTATAAGATCATGAGAAACATCAGTTCAGTTGTGTCTAAATGTTTGAGTCGTAGTGTTCAGTGATGGTACAAGGTGAAGTCTTAGTGAAGGTGAGGGATATGCAGTGAAAAGTATCTTTCCCTTCATCTCCACTGAATAATCTTATTCAGCTTCAGTAATCAGCCTGATTCTTAAGCTGTGAGATGCCTGATTATTTGCAAGGCGGTGTGCTGACCCAGAATACACCGTGACAGCTGTTTGATGGTGTTGACGCTGTGCAGGTGAAGTCAGTGCATCTGGTGGTACAGTTAAGCAGCTTGCAGTGGGAGCCCCTGTCCTCCCATGATCCTCTGCTAACAGTACACCATGTGCATAGAACCCATCTGCTACCCCTGCAGTCACAGGCATTACTCATCACAACAGCTGATTCTGCCAATGACTCCTCATACAGCAGTTTGGTGGAGTAATGCTGCTTTCCTAACTTTCATACGCTCTTTCTTTTTGTTTTCCTCCCCCTCCCTGCCTCTATCTATGGCCTGTGCTCTCTCAGGTCCAGTGCCTGTCTTGTGTATTTCATCAGAAGCCAACGCTGTGAGGAAACAGCTGTTCTCTGAGGTATGTGCATATTTGGAAACGGAATGTGGAATTAATGCCTCGATATTCCACCCAAAAATAAAAGTTTGTCACCATTTACTCACCCTGATGTCATTGGATGATTTGTGAATGATTAAGGAGTTAAATGTCTGTGTTCCTCATGCAAAGCTGTTGTATGACATCAGATGAATTGAAATAGAGCACACAAGTTGTACTTTTATGGTTCTTTTTTTGGTCATTTTGTAGCTCAACAACATCAATTTATGGGTGAATGTAACGGAAAGGTGCCCAGGTCACATTTTGGATCAAAAACAAAAAAATAAAGATTTGTTTTACATTGTGACATTATTTTCAGCAATGGACCATTCTTACATTTCCAGGGAAGTTGTCATAGTTGGGTAAACTTTTATAGTGGTGAGCAGAAACTACAACAGCCGTTTATTTGAGTTTAATGTGCATTTGCTTTCTCTCTCTCTCTCTCTCTCTCTCTCTCTCTCCCTCTCTCTCTCCCTCTCCCTCTCTCTCTCTCTCTCTCTGAGCGGATGCTGTGAGTGAGTGGGCGGAGTCAGCGTGTGTGCCTGAGAGTGTTGCGGTGCGAGTGAGTCTATTCTTTCTTTCTTTCTTTTTACACTGTCCCTGTTTTGGGGTTTTTGGTTTAAAAATTGTTTGAAAAGAATACAAAGAAAGTTAAAGGAGTGGGGGTTTGAGGAACGCTGTTAACCAGCGCTTTGCTGGTTAGAAATGGCGGGTCCAAGCCAAACAAAGTTTGAGCAGCTTTCACGCAGGCACGGGATAAAACTCGCGCCTGTGATGAACTGCTCTGTGGAGGATTGTAGTTTGGCTGTGGGTAACGCTGTTGGTTTTAATAGCATAATATCTGCTTCTCGAATGAACAGTGCTGTGGTTATTTTCCTTGATACCATTGAGAATGTAAACAGTGTAGTGCAGACCGGAGTAGTAATTCAGGACACTTTTACTCCAGTAATACCGCTGGTTCAGCCGGCAAGAAAGATAACATTATCGAATGTACCACCTTTCATTAAGGATGAGCTCTTGATTAATGAATTGTCTAGGCATGGAAAAGTTGTCTCACAAATGAAAAGGATCCCATTAGGGTGTAAATCGCCTTTGCTTAAGCATGTTGTGTGTTTTAGACGGCAGCTACTTATGATTTTAAAGAGTGATTTGGATGAACTGAATGTGTCGTTTAAATTCAAAATTGACGGCTTTGATTACGTTGTATTTGTATCATCTGATACTATGAAGTGTTTTGGTTGTGGGCGAACAGGGCACGTTAGGCGTGCGTGTCCTGAGAGAGCAGATGAGTTAGACCCAGAGCCGGGGCCGAGCGGAGAAACCGCGCGCGATAACAGTAGCGCGATGGTGACGGAGGATTCTGTTAGTGAAGAAGATGATGATGGCAGTAATGCCGCGGGGCGAAATACAGAAAGTGGGGAGAAGGAAACTGATACAGTGTCTATTGTTGTTGTGGGGGGAAATACAGAAAATGTTGAGAAAAAACTGGTTACGGTGTCTACTGATGTTGTTAATGTGGCTGAGTGTATTGTGGAGGAGGAAGAGATGGTGACAGACATTGCTTGTGATGAAACACTTTTCAAAGTACCCAATACTAAGAGAAAGAGAAATAGGAAGAGTATGGAAACGGCTAAAATGAGCAGACAAACAAAAACAGAGTCTGATAAACTTGATACTGAAGGCAGGATGATTGATGATTCTGATGGTGAAGTAGTGGACAGTAGGACAGGACGAAGTCGACGCAGTGATTACAACTTTGACAAAATAAAATCATTCCTGCAAAGAACGAAAAATGTGAAGAATGTCCAGTTTGAGGATTTTTTTGCTGACCGCAGAATGTTTATTAACTCAGTGACAATGCTAATGAGAAGTGAAGGAGGGGAACAGTTTACAGTTCAAGAAATATACAGATTAAAGAAACTTGTTTCCAAACTGAAATTAGAAGTACAAACTGATGATGGCTTCGAAACCACATAATCGCTGTTTCCCCATGTTTTTGTTTGGTTTATGTCCCCTCATACTATTTTTTTTTTTAATGAGTGTGATGAGGGTGAGCTCTCTTAATTTGAATGGAGCCCGAGATATACATAAAAGAGCAATGCTGTTTGAGCTTATCAGACAAAAGAATATTGATGTAACATTTGTCCAAGAAACACACAGTGACTGTATTAATGAAATTGACTGGAAAAAAGAGTGGGAGGGTGAAGTGTTTCTTACTCACATGAGCTCTACTAGAGGAGGGGTGGCAGTCCTTTTTGCTAAGAATTTCTCACCTATCTCATGTGAGGTTAAACATTTGATACCTGGCAGACTATTATTTTTAAGGGCTCAGTTTGAAAAATTCAAGGCTGTTTTTATTAATGTTTATGCCCCAACAAATGGTAATGAAAGAGTACTCTTTCTCAAAAATGTAAGTACAATTCTACAGAATTGTAGTTCTGATGATTTTTTGTTTTTGGGCGGGGACTTTAATTGTACAGGGAATTATAGTCTAGATCGGAATCATGTGGAACCTCATGCTGCTTCGAGTCGTGCTTTAAATGAACTGATTGAGACTCATAGTTTATGTGATCTATGGAGGGATCTAAATAATAATGTAAGACAATACACGTGGTTGCATAATAGAGAGAATTTCATTTCCTTAGCCAGATTGGATAGATTTTATTGTTTTAAGCATCAGTTTAATGTTGTGAAAAGTTGTTCTATTACACCAACTGGTTTTTCTGATCATTGTCTAGTCACATGTAATGTTTTTATAACAAATGTGAAGCCAAAGAGTGCATATTGGCATTTTAACACTTCCCTGTTAAGTGATGTGAATTTTAGAGCTGTTTTTGTTTCTTTTTGGAATGATTTTAAATTAAGAAAACCATGCTTTGAAAATTTACGTCAGTGGTGGGACTGTGGAAAGGTTGAAGTGAAAGTACTTTGTCAACAGTATACTTTCAGTGTCTCTCGGGACATCACTAGATCAATGAAAAAACTTGAATCTGAAATAATGGAGGCACAAGGGTTAGCAGAGAATACTGGGGAGGGAAGACATATCGAGACACTTAAAACTAAGACATCTCTTCTGTCAGATTTGCTCGGCATTAAAGCAAAGGGGGCTTTGGTCCGATCTCGTTTTCAAAATTTAACGCAAATGGATGCCCCATCTAAGTTTTTCTTTAGTCTTGAAAAAAAGAACGGTCAGAGTCGCTATATTCACTCTTTACGCTCTGAAAACGGGCAGGAATTGACAAAGACATCTGAAATTAGAAAACGAGCTGTACAGTTCTATGAAAAATTGTATAGTAGTGAATATAGAAAGGACGAGGAGTTGTCTGCTTGCTTCTATGAAGGTCTGCCAAATGTCTTGGAGGACTCAAAGGCAGAGCTGGAG
This sequence comes from Rutilus rutilus, assembly GCF_951802725.1. Taxonomy (NCBI): domain Eukaryota; kingdom Metazoa; phylum Chordata; class Actinopteri; order Cypriniformes; family Leuciscidae; genus Rutilus; species Rutilus rutilus. The sequence continues at coordinate 54,688,653 of NC_140211.1, read as the reverse complement.
AGGCCTCTTTCGGAAGAGGAGCTTCTGAAGGCTCTCAAGGGCATGGAGAGTGGAAAAGCTCCTGGGATGGATGGACTCCCAGCTGAGTTTTATAAAGAGTTTTGGGCTGTGCTGGGCGAGGACCTGCTGGCTGTCCTGAATGAAAGCTTGGCTGATGGCTCTTTGCCCCTGAGCTGTAGGAGAGCAGTGATCACATTGCTACCCAAAAAGGGTGATTTGCAGGAGATTAAGAACTGGAGACCTGTGAGTTTGCTTTGTTCTGATCTCAAAGTCCTTTCAAAGACTCTGGCTAATAGACTGAGAAAAGTGATGGGGCAGGTAATTCATTTTGATCAGACATATTGTGTGCCGGGTAGGTCAATCACAGATAATGTCTGTCTCATACGGGATATTTTAAGTGTTTCGAGTCTTTTAGGGGTAAATTTGGGGTTTATCTCTATTGACCAAGAGAAGGCTTTCGATAGAGTTGAGCACCAGTATCTATGGGACACCCTAGAAGCTTTTGGTTTTAGTTCTGTTTTTGTTGATATGATTAAAGTGTTGTACCAGGACACTGAGAGTTTACTGAAGGTCAATGGTGGTTTGAGTGCCCCGTTTAAAGCTAGTAGAGGAATCAGACAAGGTTGTGCACTGTCTGGTATGCTTTACTCCTTAGCTATTGAACCAATGCTGAATAAATTAAGAGATAGGATTAAAGGTTTAACATTGAATCATGATATACAACATCAAATTTCAGCTTATGCCGATGATGTTATGGTTTTGGTAAATGGGCAACAAGACATTAATCAGCTGGTTTCTGTTGTTAATGATTTTGGAATAATTTCAGCTGCAAAAATTAATTGGGAGAAGAGTGAAGCACTGGCTGTTGGGAAATGGGAGGAAGGGATGCCAAAACTACCTGGTGGGATGAGTTGGAAGAAAGAAGGGTTAAAATATTTAGGAGTACATCTTGGGGATTTAAACACCCAACAAAAGAACTGGGAAGGGGTGATTGAAAAGATAGAAGGAAAATTGAAAAAATGGAAATGGATTCATTCTCAATTGTCATTTAGAGGGAGAGTTTTAATAATCAACAACTTGGTTGCCTCTACATTGTGGCATAGGTTATCTTGTGTGGACCCACCTGTTGGACTACTGTCCCGATTACAGGTAATCCTAGTGAATTTTTTTTGGGATTGTTTACACTGGGTTCCCCAAAGTGTGCTCTTTCTTCCGAAAGAAGAGGGAGGACAAGGCTTGGTGCACTTACCGAGCAGACATGCTACTTTTCGTCTGCAGTTTATTCAGAAATTTTTGACTGGCCCTGTTGAGCTTGTGTGGAGGAAGATGGCAAAAACGATTTTGCATACAGTAGACGGACTTGGGCTGGATGCTGCGCTGTTTCTAATGGATGCTAAGCAACTACGATTTGCTGGAGTGCCTCGATTTTATTGTGAACTTTTCAAAGTGTGGGGACTTTTAAATGTTTGCAGACTGGAGGAGACCAATTCTTTGTTCTGGCTACTCGAAGAACCTCTAATCAGAGGAGCTCGCATGGATATTATGGGTGAGAATGTTCTGGGACTTACGCAGATACTGTGTGCTTCTAAAACTGTGGCATTGAGGCACATAGTTAACGTGGCTGGACCTGAGATGAATGATATAAATGCAGTAGCTACTATGTTGGGTCAGAGGTCAATGCGCCACACGCTAACCATAATGGATATGTGGAAAACAAGACTGACAAAGGAGGAATTGACTTTAATAAAGGATTTTAAGAATGGAAGAGTAACTCCGGACATTAGAGACCCTTTTCCAAAACTTGGGATTACACCAGACTTAAAAGAAATGTCAGGTCCTTTGTTGGATCTCAACGGACTGCAAGATTTAGATCTGAATGAAGTCGGAGGGAAAGTGATGTATAAATGCTTTGTAAAAGTTTTTAATAAAGGAACACTAAATGGGAGGGTTGATACAGTGTGGAGGGATAAGCTTGGGTTGAAAGAGGACATGAAACCTGTGTGGAGGGTGCTGTACAAACCACCATTGACCAAACGATCTGGTGACTTACAATGGCGAATATTGCATGGGGCTGTGGCTGTCAACGCTTTTGTTTCAGTCATTAATCCAGATACTGATGATAAATGTGTGTTTTGTGGATCTAGAGAAACTATTTTTCACTGTTATTTGGAGTGTAAAAGACTTCAAACGCTTTTTAATTTGTTGGATTTGTTATGTGGTAAATGTGGGGAAAAGTTTACTCCAGATGTTTTTATTGTAGGGGCAGGATACAATCAAAAGCAAAAGATTAAATGGCAGCTGCTTAATTTTCTGTTTGGACAGGCAAAGCTTGCAATTTATAAAACAAGGAAGAACAGAATAGAAAATAGTGGTGGTCATGAGATTACAGCCTTATTTAAAGCTTTTATTAAGTCAAGAATTGTTGTGGAGTTTAAGTATTACAAAGCAATGAATGACATAGAAACTTTCAAATTACAGTGGTGTTATAATTCTGTTTTTTGTACGGTTGTGGAGGAGGAGTTATTTTTTGAATTTGTGTGGATTTGAAATTGTTGTAATGTTTATTCTTTTGTATTATGATTGAATAAAGTTTGTTATTAAAAATCAATCTCTCTCTCTCTCTCTCGCTCTCTCTCTCTTATATATACACATATATATATACATATATTGTATATGTATAATTGAAAAAAATAAAATTAAAACACTAATTTAAAAACTATGTGAATGTGTCATTAAATTGGAATATACATTTAAAACCTCAGGGGGTACTTTAAATAAATAGTTTATGTCTGTTTCGACTGACAAACAGTTTGTGAACCCCTGATTCTCTAATGTCACAATGCAAAAAATAAATATTGTCTCAATTTGTGTCTGCAAAATAAGATTTGTATTTATTTATTTCATTTGGGTTGAAAAGAGATTTCATGACAGGTTTTTTTTGAGATTCACCCTCAAGTATTAACTTTAAATGTAAGGAAAAGAGCAGGATGATCATTCAACTAAAATTCTCCTTATCTGTTCAACCAAAGACAGTCGTTTGGGTGATTAAAAATGATGACAGAATTTAAATAAATGTAATGACTTAATTAGTAATGTCTTCATGAAAACCATAATCAACACAAATTACTTAAGACCTTTGCATATATTTTTTTAATAAGGATAATAACATTATGTAAGTGAACAGACGTACTCAAGTGACCTACATTTGCCTCCTCTTTTGTGTAGGTCTGCTTGTTGCCTTTCCTTCTGATATTCACACGCACAGCCTTTGGTTTCCTCTCTGCTTATGTAACCTACATTGTCTTGATATGATCTAGTGGTTGATTTACAATCAAAGATAGTTTGACTAGTCTGTTTTTCAGAGCACTATTATGACTGCTTTTAAAAAAAAAAACTATTAATATATATTATTGGAAAAAGAAAAGTTACCTTTTTTCCCTACCTTTTTACAGTAGGTAAAGGGGAATTCATCAAGGTCAGTCTCCAGTGCTTCTTATAGTTGACACCCATAATATATATGTCACAGACTTGTCACATTATCAGTGTACTTGTCTGTAAGTTCCACATAGCAAATTACTGGCGTGAATAGAAGCAGGTGTCAGCCTGACCTATAACTCTAAAGAGAACAGCTAATGATTGTCCAAGTACATAATCGAATGTGGGCCTCTGGTGGCGTGTGGAGATAAGGGTGTTACATAGCAGGTTTAATTGGTGTCATGGCACCATGGATCTGTCAGGTCACCTGGATCAAGTGTCAGTTGGTGAAAAATAGGTCGAAGATAATGATGAAGTCAAAGAAAATAAGAGTCTTAGAAGAGTCACGGCCTTATGACAATGGCTATGTTTACAAGCAACCAAATAATCCGTTAATAATCGGATTGACGGCTTAATTGGACTGAAAAGCCTTCATTTAAACACCTCAATCCGAATTAAATTTCGATCGAATTGGAAGGGGTGGTTTATTCCTTTTCTAATCTGATTGGTTTAGGACATGTAAAAACTGAAAGTATTGCGCATGTACAATGACGTAGAAATTGCATAATGACGTATGATGCATGGAACAAGCTGTTGTAGTTGTTGAATCGACTTGTCATTCTAAATTTCTCCTACCAGGACATCGTCCCACCAGTCCTTCTTTCATACTCTCATCCACAGGCGGCTGGTTTTGGGCGCTGGTAATACATAAGCATTAAAGGTGCTCTAAGCGATGTTGGGTGACGTCACTTCTTGTTGACGTTCAAAGTATTGTCAAACAAAACGGAGGCTAGCTCGACCCTCCCTCCTCCTCATCCCGTCCCCCCACCCCCCTCCCTTCCGTGCTTCCTGAAACAGCCATGAACCATTTAGAAAAAACAAACTGGATTTACCCACCTGTCCAGCAAAAACAGAGCCACCTGAATGTCGGATTGGAAGCCCTTCTGCCGGCGGAGTTCTCGACACCTTTTGAACGCTTTTCCGATGTAAATTCGGGACGTCGCGCGTTCCTTCTCCTTTCCCCTATTCTTTGTTATTTGTTAATCGGAAACGTTGTCTCTTTGGTCGTGTGTCTGCCATATCAAAATTCTCAAGAATATACAATTTTAACGTCAGTCGTTGTTAGGACATCTCTCCTCTAGCTAACTTCCCTCTTCATGCTTCTCACTCCTCCACTCCCCACACCCCCCTTCATGTGCACATGCACTAACACCCCAAACCCCACCCCCAAATCATTCTTGTCGGTTATTGGCTGGAACACTGTTTGTTATGTTTCGTGGTCCAGGCTGGGCCAGTTTGTTTTTCTTGCCGTTTGTGGAGCCTGGGCTGTCTACAGAGACCGCGTTTTTTTACAGTGTGTTCAGGGGACAGGCAGCTAGCGGATAGTGAGGAGATGTTTGCTGGATGTGACAAAAAAAGTTTTGGCCTAAAAAACGCGTGACATCACTTAGGGCACCTTTACGTCTGCTGTTTAAAACAAAGAAAGCAGCAATGTAGGAGAATACTATGTGTAAACAGCGAGAAACTCAATATTCGTCAGTGTGCGGGAAGGAGATCAGGCATCACATCTGACTATATTTCACCTTCCATTCAATTCTGAATGTCTTCACAAAGCTAAGCTAAGTTTTCCTTTTTATGCTCATTGCTTAAAAGCTATCAGGTTATTGGCAACATGCTTGTTGCTTAAGTCTATCTGGGTATCAGTAACATGATTTTCATTGTTATCTGTACCATGCTTGTTGCTCAAGGCAATTTGCTCATTGAAAACATGCTTGTTACTTTAGGCTGTCTTGTATTGTTGTGAACACACTGTACTAAGCTTATCTGGGTATCAGCATCGTGCTTGTTCTTTAAAGGGACACCAGGCAAGCCTGAGTGTTTTTTCTCTACAAAGCTCCCCCTAGTGTCTCTGTCTTTCAGCTCTCGCCATTCTGAAAAGGCTTGACCAATGTTGATACGTGTGCGAGCCCTCGCTCAGTCTGAAGCTCTTTTCCTTTTCTTTGCATCTTCCGTCAAGGGTTTTCGCTGCTTCTTCCCCGGCTCTGCCATTATACACACGTTTGCAACAATCGCTAGCCGGGTTTCGATAGCCTGCCTCTGTGCTGGGGATGCTTGCCGTAAACTGATCCTGCTTCTCGCGATGTCTGAGACTTTGTGAGACTGAAGGACGCGGGTAGGATACACCGAACTTGCAAGCGGGATATTCTTCCTACAGGCAGTAGGGGCGGGCGAGAGAGTCTTCATTCACCCTGTAATGAGTCATTTAACCATATACCGACTTACGAAGATGATTAATTAACACATTGCTTGGTGTCCCTTTAAGCTTATAGTGTAACTCATGGAATTCTACTTGTTGCTTTAGACTTACCTGGTTATCATTGCCAACATGCCTTGCTTAAGCCTATTTTGATATCAGCAACATGCTAGTTCTTTGAGGATATATAGTTATTGAAACATGCTTTTTGCTTTAGGCTGATCTGGTTATTGCTAACATGCTGTCCTAAGCTTACCCTGGTACCAGCTACATGCTTGTTCTTAAAACTGTTTAAGGCTTATCTGGTTGTTATTGGAACTTATCTGATTATTATTGCCAACATGCTGTGCTTAAGCTTATCCGAGTATCAGCAACATGCTTGTTGCTTAAGGCTGATCTGTTTATCATTGGAAACATGTTTGTTGCTTTAGGCTTATCTGGTTATTATTGGAAACATTGCTTTAGGCTTATCTATTGGCAAAATGCTGTCCATAGCTTATCCGGCTATCAGCAACATGCTTGTTGCTAGGACTGGGCGATTTTTTTTCTTCTCGTGCACTGGTTTGCCAATCAGAGTGATCTCTCTCACCGATGGCCATGCTGATTCAACTTGCTCAATCGGCTGAAATGCTTTTCTGGTTAATATTATCCGTATGGCAATATGTTTGTTTAAGTCATCTGGCTAGGGGCGTACTTCTGGCCACCCCGTTGTACATTTTGACGGTTTTAACAGCTGACTTTTGAACTATGTCACTGGCACAAAGCAATGTACATACTCCTGCTGAATTAAGTTGTCACTTCACCTATTAAAATGGAAAAAATAACAAGCCCAAAGATGGATATAAGTGAAAATGGCACCACTGCAAATGCACGCTTGACGAAGCAGCTTTACGAGCAGAAACAGAAACAGAAAAGAGCGAGACGTGAGCGCAACGGTCAGACATGTTCTTCAAGCACATACATAGATTTTAACATAGAAAAATAATGGAAAAGAATCGTAAATGGAATGGAAAAAAACTTAAAGTTTAGTCAACAAAATTAAAAAAAAATTATACCTGGTTATACCCTGCTCTCACACACACAGTAGCCTGTATTACATATCCTGTGATAGCACAAAGAAATGCGCAGCCATTTGCATTTGTACTTTGCAACGAAAATATAAATGAACACGCTGTTGCATTTTTAATTATATTTAAAAAAAAACTTTTAAACATTATTTTGCTATGTTTACTGACAACTAAGTTGTTTAATCAGTTATAGGCTACTCGAGGAGCTCTACTGGTGATTGATTGCGTTTGTGTCGGAGATACTTGTCTATGGCTATGGAAGATAATTTATGTCAGACAAAAATGCAATCATTATAGGAACCCGATATGACCCAAAAGCAGAGAGATGCTCAATACAATCTTTATTAATTAAGCTCAATTAACTGGCAATGAGCCGTAGCAAAAAAAAAGCGAATGGCTGATGGCTGTCATGTTGACAAGGGCTTCACAGGTTATTATCTAGTTGACACAGTCTCTGCTGACATTCATGTTGATAATTTAGAGGCCTTCAAAAATTGCATATCAAATATGATACAGTAGGCTTTAACTTGGATTATTTCCAGGTTTAAAAAGAATACAATAACGTATTTTCACTGTTTTCCTCTGACTTTTGGACACTCAAGAGCTGCTGTCTGCTCACTTACATCATCCGTACCTCTCTCTTGTGTCCAGGTTATGAAATGCTCAAGCTCTGTCTGGGTGGGGATTAGATTTCCCTCTTTACTACAACTCTGTTCTCTTGCAGAGGAGGATCGCATCCGACAGCCTTGGGAAATGGTGAAGGAAGAGCAGCCCTCGTCTATCTCTGTGGTGAGTTAAAGGAACAGTACCTTCATATTTCTAATTTCTGCTCCTTTAAATAATGAAATTCAGATTGAAGGGATTATTTGTATTTAATTATGTAAAAGCTGGTCTTTGAAACTCTGAACTTTAATTCCTGCTTTCACTGACAGGGCTGGACTAAGCCAGGATTAGGCCTTTCAATTAGGGCATTTAAGTAGCTTTTATAAACATGCCTTAGAAAAAAAAACATTACTGGATTACTTGAGACAAAACAATGGCACTGACATATTGTAAGATATGTCAGTGCAAGTTGCTTTCAGTTGAAACAGCTCAAACATGCATTTTAGTTCAGGACTAGCTTAAGCCTCGTCTGTGAAACCGAGGGGTAATGTTTGTGAAATTGCAGATGCCTTTCAATATGGTTTTCACAATAACAGAATACAAGAAACAAAGGGGTTACATTTATGTTTGTATTTTGTAGATAATCTAATGGCAGACCAAAGAATGGACATCTCCTCCACAATGAATGAGTTCATGTCTCCCAGTTCCACCGACCTGATCAGCAGCTCCATGGGAACGCCAGGCATGGACTACAGCCGCAAGAGGAAGGGCAGCATCACCGACTATCAGTAAGAGCGGTTCCTAACAGATCCTCTAACTCTGTTTCATGATGAGATATAAGACCCAATGTTTTGTTAATTCAGGGCATTCAACTTTAAAATATGAATATGAAGAAACTAAGGGCCAGATTTACTAACAGCTTGCACCAGCGCAAACCTTCTTTTGGCATTAAAAACTATACTCTCAGGATTTACTAAATGCACTCAGTGAAAAATTTGCTCTGAAAAGGCATGGACACAGTAAGGCGTGGACAAAGAAAGTTATACAGATTTTAAACATGAGGGAGTAAATGATGACAGTTTTCATTTTTGGGTGGACTATTCCTTTAATATGAGATTATATGAAATTGATTTTGTCCATTTTTTTCTTTTCACAGAATCGAAGGTTTTTCTTTTGAGTGAGTATCAAAACATCCAAATGATTTTCATTTTACAATTTATTATTTATTTTATTCCATTACAAAAAAGCTTTAACCATGGCATACCATGGTGCATGAACAGTATAAAACACTACCATGATATATGATATATTGCTATCATCACTGAAACATCACTAAACCATGGTACTGTCAGAGAGTACCTTTTTGTAAGCGTTTGTGCCTCTCTTTGAGAACAGGCACATCATTCATCTAATTAAATAAAGAAAACAAAAACTGTATCAACTCACCCATTTGATTTTGAGAAAAATACCAATTGTATCCTCTTAGATCTGAGGCTTCATGGATGAGATTCCTCATCCCAAACTCACAGCTCACACAATACCCTGAGAGTGAACGGTCAGTGAGTATGGATGAAGAGATGCTAACTAGTCAAGCTGTCCAGTCTGTTCTTATTTCAAGACAAATGTATTCCAGCACCTTTGATATCCAAATTCTCAATTCACGCAGAGAGATGAGAGATTTTTCAAGGGTGAAAATTGTGACCATGTTAACTATGCGTGTAGTCCGGTTCTCTTGGTTCTTTTGGTCCGGACCAAAAAAAAAAAAAGAAAAGATTATACGTTTAGTCCTGGTTCACTTGCTGTTACACTGCCACTTTTAACACTGAGCCTTAAAGGAGAACTCTGGTCAATTTTAACATTGAGCTCATTTTTTTGTACATTTGGAGTGCTGTCAATACAGAGAACAACAACAAAAATCGGGGTTGCCAACACCGAGTTATTCTATTTTTAAAATTTGCACCTTGTTGACTTCAATGGGGCAAGTAGTAAACCTGCTTTTAGCCTCTTGACATCCTTGATGTGTCATTACAAGTGCACAGAAAATGTGAGTGATTCCTTCTGAGTGAACACGAGTGAATCTGACTGCAGTAGATGTGAAAGATATGTATAAAAATGATGTTATTTAAGCCAGCGCAAATACCTGTGTTTACATCCTGTTTTCGGTTGAAGTCCAAAGTAGTCGATTGCCGAGTTCACGCGCATAGGTTTAGTTGCTATTATCACGCGCGTGAACTCGACAATCGACTACTTTGGACTTCAACCGAAAACAGGATGTAAACACAGGTATTTGCGCTGAACCGGAGTTCTCCTTTAAGATACAAAACAAAAACAAAACAAAAACCGGCTTTTATGACATATTTTTCCTGATGGAACTTACCGAACATCCAAAACAATGCTACTGGATTAAAAGTGCTTATTGTAGGCACATTGTATGTGCGTACAAATTATGGTATTTTCGCCAACTGAGAACTCATGAAGAGCTTAAGAGACATTTTAGGGTCACATCTTGAGACATCATGTCCTGTTTTTTGTTCGTTTAGATGTCTTTGCTCTGTGCTGCATTAATATTTCAGTCGAACTGCACCAGAGTTCGTTTGGAAGCGGACTGAGGCCCAACGTTTGGTGTGCACCAGGGTTTGGGTGGCAGCGTTCACACTTATTTTATCCACACTAACGGAGCAATTGCATCAGAGTTCGTTTTAATCGAACCAAACCTGCCTAGTGTTAACACACCCTATAAAGTCACTAATTAAACACCCACAACCATTGAACTGGCATTCGATGTTTTACAAATAAACTATCAGACTCAATTACACAGTTAAGGGCAAATTCACTAAACAAGTATTTCTGCACAGCACCCACAATCCACTTTACTGGGTGGTACTCATGCCTCATGTTATTCATGCCTTAAAATAGCTTGAATGTAACTCTTGCTTCATTTAGTATACGCAAAACCATGAATATGCAAATGAGCCCCGCCTCCACTCACTCATGCATGGTCGTCTACAAGTCGATGTATCAGAATGGTAATGTGTTCTATGTATCGCTCTCTACAACATCGGACATATAACGGTAATTCATTATCTTTGGCTTGATTACGTTATAAAACAGCTAATATTGTGTTGCCAATGTTAAACAAACCATGTTCCCGTTCGCCATCTCAGAGTACCTTCTAAAAATCAGCATCCTTAAAAACACTTTGAACAACGTAGAACGTCAGTGGAGAAAGGCATATGGTTCATCATAACATCGTAATATACATCATATACATAATTCACCCGCTATTTTGCCACATTAAAAACTTGATTTTCACCACAGGGGGTCTTTAAGTTAATGTTTTCAGCTCAAATATGACTTACTATAGATGATCCTTAAATTCAGCTCTATTTGCCTGGCTAAGTTAACGTTGGGCTATTGACGTCTGTGAAGAGGTAAGCGGTATCGCTTAACAGAATTTCATTCAAAAGAGATGTTTGAGAACATTCTATACTGATCATAGTTATTCATCAACTGATGGACAAGAGCACTTTCTGCATATTAAAGATCCGATTAATGTGCCTGGATTGTTGCTGTTTGTTCTCCGTGTGCTGATGTCTATTATGGTAGTCTGCAGTACTGATGTAGTGTTTGTGCTGTTACCTGATATGTATTAATTGTTTTTGTTAATCAGGTGCTCAAACTACGCAACAGCGTGTGCACGTAAACAACACTATTAGCACAATTTAGTCACAATTAATTCTTAGTGAATTCACCCTTTTAATAACTGTTTCAGTGTCTAAATATCATGCAAAATAGCAGTTATTTTATGCAGCTGAGAGTTTGATGTACATTTTTTTTAAATAACATGTAATGCATGGTTTCCCATTGAAGGGTTTGTAAACAACAAGAGGTTTTATTTTAATAAAACTGGCATGTACTTACTAAAAGTATGAAATTTGATACTTTAATTGTTACAGATGCATTATATTTATTGATGCAGTATGTGGCTTAAAATCGTAGGCATTACTTTAAGTAAATAATTGAGGTCATAGGGGTTCGGGTAACTAAAAAGTTACTTAACCAACAGAAAAAAAAGAAAAGAAGAAAACGGCAGTAGATGTTATCACAGTGTCAAGCCCTCAGGTGAACAGCGTGTAATGTTTCTCTCATTCTGGTCAGTTATGAAACCAGCCATTATGAAACAACCAAGCTGGAGTTGATGGTGCGTGAAATGGAAGTTATATCATATCAAGTCATAGTATATTGTTTCTGGTACCATATTGTGGGATCCTTGTAATGACATTTCATGATGGGAAATTAATAAGATGTGCCCATAACCTAATCATTTATGAACTATATTGACAATTAACAAGGAAGTGTAAAATGACATAGTTTTAAAGATTACTTGAGGTTTTGAGAAATATGTTGTCCTTTTAACTAAGTGTAAACATATGTGACTTTCATGCGTTTTAATCCAAAGTACTTTATATCAGTTGACTCCTGAACTATTTTAGCTAATGTATTCGTTTACTGTTCATTTTTTTAGGGACAGTATGGACGCAGACAATGACAAACAACTTGAAAGGTAAGCTGAATTATTGATCAAGATATATACCTCATATATACACAGTATGGTCTAAATGTCTGAGATCACATGTGATATATACAGTTCAGTCATGAAACTCTAGATGGCACAGGCTGATAGGTCTTTTACATGTAATCTGCAAGCAATCACATCATTTAGTGCATGGCCATAGGTGGAGTGTGTGTAAGGCTGGGCAAAGCTTAGCTTTTCTCTGGCCACAAACTTGAGACTAGCGTGTAATTTCCTCCCTCAAACCAATGCCTGCTGCTGCCCCTGACTGCTTTTAGAGGGAAATGCTGCTCATAACTGCTAGCCTGACTAGCCAGATCCACATCAAGATCAACACACCGTTGGCAGGGCTCAATCCGAGGGGCGGGATAAACGGATGTCTTTCAAATTCCCTCTGCACCCAATAGGACAGCGCTACAACCAACCAGGGGTGCGTTTCCCGAAAGCATCGTTAGCCAACTATGGTCGCAAGTTCCGTCGTTATCAGCATAGTTCAACGATTTGGTGTTTCCCGAAACCATCGTTCCAACGAACGTTCGCAAACAGCATCGCAAACTTGTGTGGTTGGAACGACAGCTACAGTTTACAATGAGATGTAGACTGAATAAAAACTTATCTTTAGCAAAATAAGCTAGCTGACATTCAGTACAACCTGTGTTATTTATTTAGAATACATACAAATGTAATTTACGTCTTTTAGTTTGTCAAGAGATTTAAAGCACCGTTTTTGAAGACTGCGCATGTGCGAACGTGCTCTACTATGTAAGAACGAGCCAAATATTGAGTCTGGTAATGAAGCAAAATAACTGAGAAAAATTAGAAATGGTCTTCAGATGCCATGCTGTAGCTTATATGACAAAATCTAGCGTTAATTCGATCTCAAACAGATTAATTAAAATAAGTTATTAGTCCACCACGTACGAGACGTCATAAACCAACGTGGTTGAACGATACTTTGCGACATACGGTTTCGTGAAACAGTTGTGACTAGCTAGTTGATTTCTCCATTGATGTATCGTACTATGGTAGTTTAGCAGCGAGCTATATAGTTGTACGGGAAACGCACCCCAGAGCGTTTCCCCACCAGCGGAGCTAGTTGATAGATTAAACTTTTGCCGTATCCGGTCGGCAAAACTCTGAACACATCTTCCTTTTTTAAGAATGACTTCAGTGCCGTTCTTTGTTCTTTTCTCAAAGAAAAGCTTAACTCCAAGTCTTAGACTCTCCAAACTCCAAGACTCTCCAAGTCTTTGGAGAGTCGCGGCCAAAGCCGGTTCGAAAGACCGCTGTTCGCCGGCAGCAGCAGCTCTTCTTTGTTTTCAAGCAGCAGGGAATTCCTCTGCCCTCATTATGTTAAGCCCGCCCACCGACTCTATACACGATGTGATTGGCCTGACTAGAGTTTGGTTTTTCCAGCTCGCAAGCCAACGGAGAGTTGCTAGACGACACTGGCTGCAAAATAAAATTTGCTACCGCTAGGCTGCGTCTAGATTTCTAGGCTACGTAACTGCTGGTCTACGATCAGTTTTCTCCATAATAATAGCATATTGGCGAAACAGATTTGGCAAGCAATCCAGTGCGTGTCTGTCTTTCGCTTTGGAGAACGTAAAAGGTTTCTATTTACAACATGTTTTTGCGGCGTTGAGCAATGTACCCAATCACAAAAATATCTGTTGATTTCTTGAACGCAATGGCCAATCAGAGGTGTTTAAGTTAAGTGCTTTTCTGTTAAAATGAACAGTTGTTTGTGAACGTAGATGCTTTAATAGCAAATAATTGATCATGATTGTTTATGAAGGGTTGTGTAGGTTGTGACATTGAAACTATTTAATGGAAATCTATTTAAATGTGTTTTAAAGGGGAAGCGCATCTCCTTATCTTTGTCCAGGAGTTGGTTCACCCTCCGCCTATGTACATGGCACAAGCTTATTGGCCTGTATGCAATGAGATTGCTTGCTCAACATTTAAATAGTCTGGTTCAGTGTTTGCTGTAGGCTAGACCAGAGTTGCTCTGAAACCCTCCACCTCCCCCAGCTCCACCTGTCTAGATCTGCTACAGGATTTGTGTATGTCTATTCATGCAGCAGCAGCATATCTTACATGCTCATAGTAGCATGTCTGTGTATCTATTAGCAGAAGCAAGTCCATTCTTGTTCTGCAGAAGCAGCAGTGTAGCAGATAACGTCTGCCAAGACAAAATACATTAACATTGCCATATTCAATAACACATTGATTGAATTACATATATACCTGTATGTATATATATACAGTATATATATATAGAGAGAGAGGTTTCAAAATAAAATGGTTCATCTGTAAGTGGTGTTTATATTTAGCTTACATGATTAATTTCCCAGATGTCAAGTTAATCATTTTTCTCTCAACAGGGTCGATCAGCAGATTAAGAATGCAAGGTGCTGTAAATCAGAGCATTTCTGTATTTCTTATTATTATTAGTGGATAAAGCCTGTTGTAGATCATATGCCATTTTTTCCAATTGTAACATTGTTTTGGACTCTTGGTTGTCAACAGGGAGGCTCACAGTCAGATAGAGAAGAGACGCAGAGACAAGATGAACAGCTTTATTGATGAGCTGGCTTCATTAGTGCCTACCTGCAACGCCATGTCCCGCAAACTGGATAAACTCACTGTGCTGCGCATGGCAGTCCAGCATATGAAAACACTTCGAGGTGAGGTCATTATGGCCTGGCTGGGACTTTAAATGTAATCTTAATTCTAGACATGTGCATTCAAGTAGATTTGTAGCCGAGTACAGTAACATAAAAGTGATTTCAAAAGTTAAAATATAAGTTAAAAAGAAAGAGCATGACATTGACATTCAATTTATATTTTATTCACAAACATTATATCACCAATAATGGTTTCAAAACAAACTGAGTGAAAAGATTAAATGAGCAGTGTGCACTAAATGGATATTATTGTGCAAAGTTGTTTTGCAATGTAAAATAACCTCATTATATGATGTGTTTTATTATATCTGATATTATTTATATGATTATTACCGTAACACAGTAACTTTTGTGAAAGAATACAAAAGTTTCAAGAAAGAACGCAAAGTTTGTCTGGGTTATATATGTTTTGCAAATGAACGCAAGTGTCTCATACTCTTACAAGTACTAATCGATTACTCATGCATATGCTTATTTTTTACTGTCTTTTTAAGGTGCTGCAAACCCTTATACTGAAGCTAACTACAAGCCAGCCTTTTTATCAGACGATGAGCTGAAGCACTTAATATTAAGGGTAGGTGACCTAAAGAAATGTGTCTTTTTGTGTTATACTGAGTGATAATCCCTGGCTGTGATTCATTGGTGATTCACTCTGGGCCTCAGGCTGCAGATGGTTTTCTATTCGTTGTGGGCTGTGACCGGGGAAAGATCCTTTTTGTGTCAGAGTCTGTCTACAAAATTCTAAATTACAGTCAGGTAAGGCCTACTAATGCTTCATAACATCCATGATATGACTCAGAAGTCAGTGTGTGACTCATATCGCCTGCTGCTCTCTCCCCATCTTACAGAATGACCTGATTGGCCAGAGTTTGTTTGATTATTTGCATCCAAAAGACATTGCAAAAGTCAAAGAGCAGCTCTCGTCATCTGACACAGCACCACGGGAGAGACTCATTGATGCTAAAAGTAAGTTAGTACTTGCTGCTATATGCCTTAAATACAGCATTATACAAGCAAACAGTAAACAGTAAATCAGAACAGATTTTAAAACACTAGGCAGCATACATTTTTGGCATCATACATATTGCAGACTTTGCAAATGGTTACACACATTGTGTTCCGAACACAATAAACTCACACAGAAACACGCGCCTCGTTTCTAGGAGAGGCATGAAAAATGACTGGATGGAATCGAAAAAGGCTGTGCCCATCATGCACTACACGACGATTTATAGTATTTCTGTCAACTCTGACTACCCAAAATCTGCAGACTGGCTCTGACTTTCAGCAAAAATCTGTTTATTCCAGCCTTTAACTACATACATTTCACCAGTTTTACCAGTTTTGAATATGATCTGACAGAGAGTTACTTTCTCAGCCGGGCTGCGAGTCAGGACAGACATTGCCCCTAGTCCCTCCAGATTGTGCTCGGGCTCCAGACGCTCCTTCTTCTGCAGAATGAAGTGCAACAGGTCCCTCGTCAAAATGGAGGAAAAGGATTTCCCCTCGACTTGCTCCAAAAAGAATGGTAAATTATTTCTTTCATTTACTTTGAATATTGTTAAATATTCAAACACAACGATTCCTCATCATAACTTTTGCTTTTGTTGTCCCTTTAGCCGATCGCAAGAGCTTCTGCACCATCCACAGCACGGGCTATCTGAAGAGCTGGCCACCAATAAAGATGGGCTTAGATGAAGACAGTGAGCCTGATAATGAAGGCTGTAATCTCAGCTGCTTAGTGGCCATTGGCCGATTACATCCTCATATTGTCCCCCAACCTATGAATGGAGACATCCGGGTGAAGCCGACAGAGTATGTCTCGCGCCATGCCATTGATGGGAAGTTTGTTTTTGTGGACCAAAGGCAAGTGGTGACTACTGGGCACCTGAACATGAAATATGGTTGCAGTTTAAAGGTGTGCTCGCATTTACCGTTGCCTGGCGAAATTTCGCAAGCAAAATCCAAATCTGTGCAATGAAGAATTTTGCCTGATGCCATATGCGAATGTCTCATCAGTAAAAAGTTGGGTGAGCTTTTGCAGCGCCAACCAATTGCAAGCCTCTTAGTATGGCAGTGAAGGTAGAAACTACAGCACTGCACTTCAATATAAAAAAAATGTCCATAAAGAGGCTGTTTGGAAACAGTTATTTAGGGTTGGTTCGTTTGCTAGCTGGCAGGAATGGCTTTGGATGGCCTGCTTTCTTTTGCAGAGCTGCAGTAAATGTGACCGCACCTTAACTAGGTTAAATGACCTTAATGCCAATGCACTACAACATGTGACATGGCTTATATAATAAGGTATACTTTTCCAGATTCTAAATTACATGACTGTAAAGCTCTGTTTAGTCCTGGTATTAAGATGTGTTTTGGTTGATCGGATCACAAGTAGACGAAGGAGACATTCCCGTTTACACCTGGAGTTTTAATCCGACTCTTTTGTCCACTTTCAACCACTTCTGTCCTGATTTCTTCGAGGAGAGGGTCTATGGACGGGTAAATGTGGGGGCTTTTCAGATCTTTCAATCTAATGGACAAAATAAGCTCGCGCAAGTTACAAATGAACATGACTGAAGACGACGGAAAAACACACAGAGAGCAGCAGATTTAGTTTCTGCTCTGGAGCCACAAGACCAGCCGAACGCTGTGAGTGTGTGCTAGAAATCAGGAATGGTGAGAGAACATTGTGCTTGGTACGTTTTTCATCTTCAAACCAAACTTGGGTCTTCAAAGTTTAAATCCCGACTGGCTAGCGCGCTTCCCATAATGTATTAGGTCAGTAGACGGAGAGAAGACAGTCTTTTGTGGCTGTTTGAACACATTCGGTCACATGAGCGTTTACACTAAGAAAGCAAAAACTCAGAATGTGTTTTCCACTACCTCTGGAAGTGGTTGAAAGTGAACAAGCTGAAAATGCTTTAGACCCCGTTAACACACATCAAAACTAACTTTAGCTGGAAAATAACTTTATTAAATAACCGCTATAAAGCCAAAACAATCTCTGTTACCTTAAATTATACGTTTATCTCTGTAAAGCTGCTTTGAAACAATCTACATTGTTAAAAGCGCTATATAAATGAAGATGACTTGACTTGACTTGACCTTTATTTAGCTTCATCCACATGCGATCCGATCGACCAAAACGCACCACACCAGGTGTAAACAGGGCCTAAGTTTACGTTAACTATTAGGTAAAATGGATTATTGGTTGGGAGATGTTTGTTTTGTCTACTGATGGATAAACGGATTTGGGATCAAAAGTTTGGTGGTCATTGTGACCGTATGACCAATCCTGGTGTTAGCGGGACAGTTTTGTTAGAGTGATTTGGTTTTGCGAGCACAATGCGGATCAATATCCAAATATAGAAATGGATAAATGACCCAGGTCATGACCTGGCTAGAGGCCGAAATGTAGGACACACTGCACCTAAAAATACTGCACAATGCCTCTGTGACAACAGAACAGTTTGCCTTTTATACTGAATGCCAACTGCACCTGTGCGTCTAACGCACAGTTGTATCCACACAGCTTTCAAAGTATACTAAATTGCTTTTTTATACTACCAGACATGAGACCTCAGAGGGCAGCACTCATTTACAGGACATACGTTCGGAAGGATAGAAGAAAAGTTGCGGATCCGCCATTGTA